>NC_068289.1:37794923-37934923 GCF_025860055.1 Xyrauchen texanus | reverse complement strand
CTCTGTACTGTGATGAGGCCTAAATACTGACTGAAATTCTACATATATACTATTTCTCTGTAGAAATGATCATATTTGGGACGATACTACCTTTTCTAGTATTTTTGACATAAATGGGAGATTTGAAATTGGTCTATAATTAGCAAGTTATCCAGGATCAAGTTGTGGCTTCTTAATAAGTGGTTTGATAACTGCCATTTCGAAGTTTCTTGGGACATGTCCTAAGCATAGCGAGGAGTTAATGATATTAAGGAGGGGTTCTGAGATTACAGGGGACACCTCTTTTAAGAGCTTAGTTGGTATTGGATCTAACATAAATGTTGTGGCTTTTGATGTTTCGATAAGTTTTGTTCTTCATGAACTATGACAGTGCAGGATTGAAGTTCCTCTTGAGGAAAATTATGAGACACTGTTTTCTGAGGTGCATTGACAGATGATTACATAATTCCATAATTTGTATTGGTACACAAGTGCAACAGTGGGTGAAAGTCTTGGGTGCAGTTCCGAGCAACATGGCAAACATGACAGTAATGAGACATACCAATCTACAATAAACATCAGATTTACACAACACAATTTACATATATAATGTACACATAATTACACACAGCACAATATACAAATAATATTATTCAATGTACAGTATACAATACACACAATATAGAATACACGGTATACAAAATAATATTATATATAAAATATACATTAGGTTGTATAGTGTTGTATTGGCATTCAGGCTGTCGGTTGCCAGTGCGTTGTTAAGAGTGAATATAATTTATGACAGTCCAGTGTGAGATTAATAAAGTGCCGTGCTGATGTATATTGATCTTGAGAGATCAAGAGTTAAAAATCTGATCGATAGGGGGAAGAAGCTGTCATGGAGTCAGCTGATGCGGGTCCTGATGCTGCTATACCACCTGTCTGATGGTAGCAGTGAGAGCAGCCCATGGCTTGGGTGACTGGAGTCAATGATGATCCTCCAAGCTTTTTTCACACACCATCTGGTGTAGATGTCCTGAAGGGAGGGAAGCTCACCACTGATAATGTGTCTGGCTGTTTGCACCACCCTTTGCAGTGCTTTGCAGTTGAGGTCTGTGCTGTTGCTGTTCCAGGCAGTCATGCAGCCAGTCAGGATGCTCTCTACAGTGCTGGTATAGAACCGTGTGAGGATGTGGTGGTTCATTCCAAATTTTCTCAGAAACAAGAGGTGCTGGTGAGCCTTCTTCACAATGGCCTCAGTGTGGACGTACCATGTGAAATCCTCTGTGATATGGACACCGAAGAACTTAAAGCTGTCATATCATATCAACTTAATGATGGCATTGGAGCTGTGTGTTGGCACACAGTCATGTGTGTACAGGTAATTCAGTGTCGGGGGTCAGTGGTGAGGAGAAGTTACTGCCCATTCTGACCACCTGGTGTGTCTGTCCTACAGGACGTCCAGGATCCAGCTCCACAGTGAGCTGTTTAAGCACAGAGCCCGGAGTTTCTCATTAATCTTGGAGGGCACTATGGTGTTGAATGCTGAGCTGTGGTCTACAAACAGCATTCTCAAATATGTGTTCCTTTTTTCCAGGTGGGAGAGAGCAGTGTGTATTGTACATGCAATGGCATCATCAGTGGAGCAGTTGTTGCAATGGGTCAAGTGAGGCGGGCAGCACAGAGCAGATGTAATCTCTGATTAGTCTCTAAAAACATTTGCTGATGATGGGGATCTGAACAACAGAACGCCAGTCATTTAAGCAAGTGATTTTGGATTGCTTTGGTACAGGCACAATGGTGGATATTTTAAAGCATGTGGGAAGACAAGGAGAGGGAAAGGTTGAAAATGTCAGTAAAAACACCAGCCAGTTGGTTCGTGCATGTTCTGATGACACAGCCTGGAATACCGTCTGGACCTGTGGTTTTACGGATATTCATCAGTCGGAAGGATCGGGTTATGTCTGCTAAAGCGTATTAAGCTCATCCGGGAGAGAGGTAGCAATGTTCACGGCAGAGTTTTTATTCCCTTTGAAGTCTGTGATGATATTAATTCCCTGCCCCCATGCTTCTAGAGTCTGTGGTGTTGAACTGCCCTTCAATCTTGTCCCTGTACTGGCGTTTGGCTGCTCTGATAGTTTTGTGGAGGGCATATCTGGCTTGTGTACTTCGCTATTAATCCATGGTTTCTGGTTAGGGTAGATCCGTATTGTTTTGGTCAGCACAACGTCATCTATGAACTTCCTGGTGAAATACATTACACTATCAGCGTATACCTCAATGTCGTAATCAGAGGCGGACCGGAACATCTCCCAGTTCGCATGATCAAAACAGTCTTGAGTAGTATATTGTATATTATACACACATATATTGAGAGTCTGATTTGTCTGACCAGCACTGGGTCATTCTGAGGGCGGGTTATTCCTGTTTCAGTTTCTGCCTGTATGCGGGTAGAAGCAGAACGGAAGAGTGGTCCGATTGGCCAGATGGTGGATGGGGGAGGAATTAGTAGCCATCCTGGAAGGGAGAGTAGTAATGGCCCAAAACCCGTTCCCCTCGTGTGTTGAAACTGATGTGTTGGAAGTATTTCGGAACTATTGACTTGAAGTTGGCTTTGTCCCCGGTCACAATGAACGCGGCCTCAGGGTGCATGGTTTCCTGCTTGCTTATACTCCCATGCATTGCCCGGTCTGTGGCGGCTTGTGGCGGGATGTACACAGCTGTGATAATGACCACTGTGAATCCCCTAGGTAGCCAGAATAGTTGGCACAGAAGCATGAGAAATTCCAGATCAGGAGAGCAGAAAAACTTGATAGATTGTACATTCCTCTGATCACACCAGGATTTGTTGGTCATAAAACATACACCACCACCTCTGCTTTTACCTGAGAGGTCTTTCACTCTGTCCACTCGGTGCATGGAGAACCCCACAGGTTCGATGGTTGATTGTGGAATCTCGGCAGACATTCAATTTTCTGTTAGGAAGAAAATGCAGCAGTCCCTCATCTCTTGCTGGAAAGAGATCCACAAGCATTTGCCAGTAGAATGCTGGGTAGCGGGAGTCGATTTGCACAATGTCTTAGTCTGATGAGAATGCCGGCTCCCATTCTCCTTTTCCGGCTGCGTTTCCGCTGCTGGAATGCCCAAAAAAAGGGCAACGCTGTCGTGTTTGTAAACAGTGGATCGGCATTGAGGTATTTAAAGTCCAGTTTTTGGTGTGCTATTGCAGAACCAATGTCCAAAAGTGTTTTCTATTGTAGACAATAAGGCAGACAACATCCAAGACAAAAAACATAAGAATTGTAGACAAAACAAACAAAAAACTGTAACATTGTGTCAGAGCTTGCCATACTCGGCGCCATCTTGTGTGTGTGTGTGTGTGTGTGTGTGTGTTTGTCAGACAAGATGCTTGAATTTTTGCACCAGGAGTGGCATAAAGTCACTCAACAGCAATGTTAAAGACTGGCAGAGGGCATGCCAAGACACATGAAAGCTTTGATTGAAAATTTGGATTATTCCAGCAAATATTGATTTCTGAACTCTAAGTTAAAACTTTAGTATTGTGTTGATTAATAATGAATATGAACTTGTTTTCTTTGTGTAGTCTGAAAACATGGCATCTTTTTTTTTTATTTGAACCAGTTGTCGTTTTCTGCAAATAAATGCTCTAAATGACAATATTTGTATTTGAAATTTGGGAGAAATTTTGTCAGTACTTTATATGATAAAACAAAAAATTTCATTTTACTCAAAAACATACCAATAAATAGTAAATCCAGAGAAGTTTTATCCAGAGCTGTATATTTACATTTACATTTATTCATTTGTCAGAGGCTTTTATCCAAAGCAAATTCCAAAAGAGGAAAAAAATAAGTGAATCATCTTAAGGAGAAAGTGGTATAAAAGTGCCATATTACAAAGTTTCACTAGCATCAGAATAGTATTCAAAACATATACAAGTGAAATTTGTATTTATTTATTTTTTATTAGTGTCTAGTTAAGTGCTCTTGGAAAAGATGCATTTTAAATCATTTTTTGAAGACAGAGAGTGAGTCTGCTTCACGGATGGAGTTGGGAAGGTCATTCCACCAACGCGGTATGATGAAGCTGAAAGCCCGAGAAAGTGTTTTGGTGCCTCTTTGTGTTGGTAGAAGGCGACGTTCCTTAGCCGACCACAGGCTTCTAGTGGGCGTGTAGCTCAGCAGAAATTATTTTAGGTATGTTGGAGCAGATCCAGTGACTGTTCTGTATGCCAGCATTGATACGTGCATCAACCGGCAGCCAGTGGAGAGAGACAAGGAGTGGTGTAACACATGCTCTCTTTGGTTTATTAAAGACCAGACATGCTGCTGCATTCTGGATCATTTGACATGACAAGTGTCTGAACAAGCAGTTGTGTGGCATGTTCAGATAGGAAGGGTCTTATCTTCCTGATGTTGCAGAGTGTAAATCTACATGATCTTGTGGTCTTTGAAATGTGGTCCATGAAATTTAGTTTGTTATCAATGGTTACCCCTAGATTTCTGACCGTTTTTTTGAAGGCATTACTGTAGTTGAATCCAGCTGCATGGTGATGTTTTGTTCAACAGCCGGGTTGGCTGGTAAGACCAGTAGTCTGTTTTTGGCTGGATTGAGTTGCAGGTGGTGTTCCGTCATCCAGGCCGAGATGTCTGCCAGGCAGGCAGAGATTTGAGCAGTCACGGTGGTGTTGTTGGGCTGGAAAGACAAGTAGAGTTGTGTGTCATCAGTGTAACAGTGGTATGGCTCCCAGTGAAGGTGTATATATAGAGAAGAGAAGTGGCACAAGCACTGATCCCAAGGTACCCCAGTAAGTAGTTGATGTGGCTTGGACACCTCACCTCTCTCTCTCTCTCTCTCTCTCTCTCACTCTCTCTCGTCCTGTCTGGTCCAGTGAAGGTGGGTTTGTGCCCATAGGGGACATTGTTGCCTGTGATGTCTGGTAAGGACCTGGCTTACAACAGGCCTAGAAGCCCTCTATCCAGCCTCTCTCAGCCTATTGCAGACAGTCTGAGCACTGATGGAGGGATTGTGTGTTCCCGGTGTAACTTGGGCAGCTGTTGTTGCCATACTGTACCTGTTCGGCAGGTGTGATATTCGGATGTACTGATCCTGTGCAGGTGTTGTTACACATTGTCTGCCACTGTGAGGACTGGACCATGGAGCAATGGAAGAAGGTGGCCTGGTCTGATGAATCATGTTTTCTTTTACATCATGTGTACGGCCAGGTGTGTGTTAACTGGGGAAGAGATGGCTGCAGGATGCACCATGGGAAGAAGTCAGGCTGGTGGAGGCAGTGTGATGCTCAGGGACATGTTCCGCTGGGAAACCTTGGATCAGCACAGTTTTGGCGGCATGAGGAGGACCAACAGCATATTAGGCTGGTGGTCATAATGTTTTAGCTCATCAGTGCATACATATATATGTATATATAAACAGTGCAATCAGAAGGTATTCAGACCCCTTAAATGTTTTCACATTTTGTTATGTTGCAGCCTTATGCTAAAATTCTTTAAATACTTTTTTCCACATCAATGTATACTCCATACCCCATAATGACAAAGCAAAAAGCAGATTTCTGATTACTTTGCAAATGTATAAAAATAATAATAATTAAATATCACATTGACATACATAAATATATAGACTCTTAGTTGAAGCACCTGCAGTCTTTTTGGGTATGATGCGGCAAGCTTTGCACACCTGGATTTGAGGATTTCCTGCCATTCTTCTCTGCAGATCCTTTAAGCTCTGTCAGGTTGGATGGGGGACCGTCTGAGTACAGCCATTTTCAGGTCTCTCCAGAGATGTACGATTGGGTTCAACTCTGGGCTCTGGCTGGGCCACTCAAGGACATTCACAGAGTTGTCCCGTAGCCACTCATTTGTTATCTTGGCTGTATGCTTAGGGTCGTTATCCTGTTGGAAGGTGAACCTGTGGCCCAGTCTGAGGTCCTGAGCACTCTATACCAGGTTTTCATTAAGGATATCTCTGTATTTTGCTGCATTCAGCTTCCCTTCAACCCTGACCAGTCCCCAGTCCACCAGTTCCTGCCACTGAAAAACACCCCATTTAACAATTCTTCCAGTTAACTCTCTGGGGTCTGAGGGTGTTTTGGGCCCTGGAGAAGTTTTGACATGCCTTGACATGCTTTTTTCAGTTGCTTAAAAACATATTAATGGCTAAAGTCTGATAACACTGTATTCAACACAAACTGGGCTACAATAATATGTGAGCAACATGTGTGTGCATGTTTATATTTTTGAGAAAATAACATTTATGCGTGGTTTTTGAAAAAACAAATGTTTTAAGTCACTGAAAAATACCATATAACACATAATAAACATTTGTCCACAAGACTTTTGAGAACTGGATCTTGTAGCCTAGAGCTTTTGCTACAAAATGATGTGAAAACCATCCTGATCACTCATTCATACAAAACAATATATTCATTTAACTTTTGTAAGACACTTTTAGTGTTAGAAAGGTTATATGCGAGGAGGCGTGAATTATCATGAATATTAAGGTAATTTACACCTGAAGAGACAAAAGACCCCTCCCCTGGGCCTATCACTGAGGGATAGAGAATGAATGTGAGGAGACTTAATAATCCAAATCAAGTTTGAAGTTAAAAGATGTAATCTGACTGTATATTTTCTTTACATAAAGACTTTACTTAATTTTAGACCTACACTACCATTTAAAATAAGTCTTGCTCACCAAGACTGGATTTATTTGATCCAAAATACAGTAAAAACTTTGTGTGAACTCTTTTTACAATTTAAAAGAACAGTTTTCTATTTGAATATATTGTAAAATGCAATTTGTGATCAAAGCTGAATTTTCAGCATCATTACTGCAGTCTTCAGTGTCACATGATCCTTCAGAAATCATTATAAGATGCTGATTTTATAATATGGGCATATTTAAAGTGCATTTCACTCATTTAACCTGAACACATATTTGCAAGCACAAGCATTGATGATAATGAGACAGCATAAACACTAGATAAAATATAATCTAAACATTTACATTATTTTATATCATATTACATATCATATTTATATCATACAGCATACAATTTAAATACCTGCTTTAGCCAAAACAGCATTTAAATGTAACTAAAACTTTCAATTCTCTGAATCCTGGCTGGCAAGTCTGGAAACAGTCCCACTATTAAAATATGTACATGTTTATATAAAATATCATGTCAGCTAATGAAAACTAAAAGACTTACTCCTCTGAAATTGTATCCTTGGCTGGATCAAGTCTCTCTTCAAAATAAAAACGTTCATCGGAGTCCTGCTCTTCTTCTGAGGAAAATGTTAACTCTTCGCCACGATCCAGGAGTTTCCTTGCCTGTGTATCTTGCGATCTTTCAAACGTGCAGAAAAGTGAATGAACGTTGTTTTTACGGCACAGCCGAGGGCGTTCACCATTTGCCTTGATCGTCTCAGCACATTAGCGTATGAATAGGGTCCTCTGATGATTAGCTGAGCCAGGAGAAATTGTACATCGCTTTGTTTCATACAGATTACATTGCTGGAGAATATTTGTGTTAAATTTGAATTGTTTTATTTAAAAGTAGAAATCTTAAGCTTTCTTTAGACATATGTTTCATGTTTGTGTGATATGTATTTGCGGAGTTTCAGTTCATTTTAGTGAAGTGTTTCTGAAATATGCACCAGAACACAGAAAAAGCTCAACCCTTTTATTTTCTTTATTTTACAAATGCACAAGATTTTGTTGTTATTGTGAGTGTAATAAAAGTAGACCCTTTATAGTCTCTAATGATGTCTTACACTTATCTGTATACCCAAAAATGACAGAGAATTTTATGTTGTTTATGCTGTAATGACGGAACAATCCAGCAGGACGCGCCGGCGTGTCCATCGATCCCAGAGGGTTAAGAATTATGGAGGCCACTGTACTCTTAGGGTGGTTTACCAGGGGGATTGCCAAATTGGATCGTGCAACCTTAAAGCCCAGGGCACTGGCCCCATTGGGCTGGTCTGTAATCCATCCCTGGGTATGGGGTGTAGATTAATGTGAAAAAAAATACTAATTTAAATCGGTGATTGTCAAAAAGGCTGTTATCGCTGCCAAAGGTGCTTCAACTAAGGGTCTGAATATTTATGTCAATGTGATATTTCAGGTTTTTTGCTTTGTCATTATGGGGTATGGAATGTACATTAATGTGGAACAAAAATATGAAAGCATTTTAGAATAAGTCTGCAATATAACAAAATGTCAAAAAAATGAAGGGGTCTGAATACTTTCTGAATGCACTATACATACCAACTCCTTCACACTTCACAGTCATTTTGCCTGTGACCAGGGAATGCAGAGTTGTCAAAACCCATATCTCCGGTGTAATTGGGTTGTTTCGGTTTGTGGGAGATGTAATCTTACTAAGTTTACAGTGATGAAAACACCCTCGTGATTCAGTTGATATCTTATTAAAAGGTCACTGTGAACATTTTAATTTATTTTTTATTTAATATTGTATTTTTAAAACACATAAACCCAATTGTGATTCAGGTGATACCTTTTTAAATGGTCAATGTCATAATATTGGAATACATTGTTTTTAATGTGGATTGACGGCAGCGTGCTTCGGATTGTCGCGAGTCACTCTTAAGGATTAATAAATCCTCAGGATGACTTCTAAGCAGCTGTGAGTTTAGGAGCTACTAGTGTTAAAATGCTCCATGATTTACTTTTAGATGAACATTTTATGAGTGACATAAATTAGGAGTGACATGCCTTTAATTTAAAAGAGTTGCTCTTAAATTTCAGAGTTAGGAGTTACTTTTAGCCTTAAGATGTTTTGTGAATATGGGACCAGGTTTACATCTTTTAAGATTTATTTTTGAGTATTGGATGTTGTGTTTTGATTATTTATGAATTGTATTAATTATGTAATTGGCATAATACATGTTTACCTGACAAATAATTGTCAAACTTCTATCAGATTCTATTCAGATTTATTCTGAAATTATTGATTGATTACATTAAACCCATGATCAGAGTTAGTACACACTAATGGCTCAATGTTAACTGAGCACTGGACACGTCTTCTGGGATCTTCTGCTTTCAGACTATTTGACACTACTAAGTGTATCTGACTGTAGGGATTAAATATAATCCTTATTTAGAACAACATAATGTTAATCGACCTGTCTAAATAGTGTTAGTCTGTTATGTCTGATTACTGCTAATATTATTCCAGTTTAGGGTAAATAGGAAACTAATTAAAAATATTATCTAGATACGGTGGTGTTGGTCAGCTTGACCAGATAGTATTAGTCAATTTGTATGACATTAAGTGATAAATGAAAACTATTTATGTCATTATTTTTAAAGACATCCTCAATATGCAACATGTTTCACAAGTGCCTAAAACTCTTGCACAGTACTGTATATATATATATATATAAACCTTATACAGTATATACTCAGAAGATTGAAGTGGGCTCTGACACACTATTCTTGGTAAACTTCCTCCTTTACTAAGAAGTAAATTACAACAATACACGTTTTAGAGTAATTAGAATTAAAGTCTTAAAGCAAAT
The DNA here is from genome assembly GCF_025860055.1 of Xyrauchen texanus. Classification (NCBI taxonomy): domain Eukaryota; kingdom Metazoa; phylum Chordata; class Actinopteri; order Cypriniformes; family Catostomidae; genus Xyrauchen; species Xyrauchen texanus. The sequence goes on along the minus strand of NC_068289.1, from coordinate 37,925,351 downwards.
TACAATACAAATCAGAGTCTCCATGAACCCAAAGATGGAATGAAGAGAAATAACATTAGATGGGGAGATAAATAACATATAAATTGAGAACTTAAAATCTGAACACTGATGGGAACTGTTTTAAAAATGAATGGTTATTCTATTGTCATGACATTTCTGATTAATTGGTTAAATGGAAATGTAATTAGCAATTATACTGCCCTAAAAATTGAGTTATGACTGAAATCAGGTCTCTCAGACTATCTAATCTGTTCTGTGACAGGCGAGTTTGGCTCATCCGATGAGATTCAGACTAAACTTGATGTGAGAATACAGTAACTACAAAATCCACATCAAATAATTCGTCATTTTTCTCAGTGTGTGTTGGTGTAGTTACTGAGTTTGGCCTTTTGTAAGGTAGTAAATGGATACAGTATTTTTAACAGTGAAACCAAACATGTATAAAGTAATTTTGGTAAATACACAGGAATGATGGATAGATAGATATCTTTTATTTATTTTAATGCCATGCCAGCATCAAAAGTTATTTTCATGTAATTTAAAGTGCAATGACAAACAAGAAACAAGAAACTTTCACAACACTGTAAAAATATGTAAATAAAAGAAATGTAATACGTGAAGTGAAGACATCATCTCACATTGAAACTGAACTAACAACAATGTCACACAAAACACTACATGCAAAACTGACCCACCCAGTGTTGAATGATTGGGATATACCCACAATGCACAACAGGGTAATATTGGCTGAGATTATAATTTATTCGAATTCAGGTCCCGTATTTTGCTAACAGCCACAGTGTGATTTTGGGGAGCTGAGGTGAGGTGAAGAGAGATATTTCATGAGCGTGAGACTGTGGTACATTAACAGAAGCCACATCCCAGCCACTGCTAGAAACACCACCAGACATCAAAAACGTATTCATTTCATTAAAATGTGTCTTATTCCTGCTGTAGGATATTTGGTTCTGATGAATTTAGACGGGAACCGTTAACGTGCCCGCATTCTCACACCATTATATATAAGGATATTTGGCATGCTAAATTTAGAAGAGAATTTAAGGTCTCGAAATATGTGAGCTATGAACTAAATTAAACTGTCCTTATTGTACATTATTAGGTAATGAAATGTATAATGAATGTGGAGTGGAGGGGGGCGGGGCCGGGCTAGAATGTCGCACGCCCGGTCCCCAATCAGCCTGATGGGGCGCACGAGGGATAAAGGCGGCCGGTGACGATGGTTCGAGAGAATTACGGGCATGTCCGTCATGTGTGTGTTTATGTTTGTGCTTTTGTTTTGAGTTTAATTAAATTATTATTTATATTGACAAGCCGGTTCTCGCCTCCTCCTTGCCCATCTTAACCCCCTTACATTGGTGCCTAAACCCGGAAGGAGGAGGGATGCCCGTTGCAGAGTCCTCGACACTGCTGTCCTCCCGGGGAGCGCCGCTGCCATCTTCCGGGTGACGGAGTGGCCTGACCGCCTGGTGTGGGGAACGGCCGCCTATGGAGCCGCTGCCAGGGGCTAAGGAGTGCCCTGCCGTCCCCCAGACATGCGGAGGGGTCGAGGGAAGTAACTCCCTGATCGCCTGGAGCGGTAGGGCCAGTGCCAGGGGCGGAGGAATGTCCCCAGGTGCCGCCAGAAAAGCGGAGTGGCGTTCTGTCCGCTGGGGGTCGGAGGTTTGACTCCGGTTCACGCGGAGAGGAATGGCTGTCGTCCGCCGGAGAGTGTGGCGTAGTGTTCAAGGACCACGCGATGGTACATCAGAGAACCGGTGAGTGAGCTTCTTCTCTCTCTCCTCTCTCCCTCTCTGTCGCACCGTGTCGGCCTTTTTTTGTTGTTGTTGTTTTTCCCCTCCTGTCTCCTCCCAGGTCGAGGAAAGCGGGGATGACCTGACGGGGCGCAAAGCACGCCCCTCCCAAGGGAAAGTGTGGGGGGATGTATGTCATGCTGGTGGCACCCCGGCCTGAGGTAATGCCAGGAGCAGTGTGGAGCGGAGGGGGCGGTGCCGGGCAAGAATGTCGCACGCCCGGTCCCCAATCAGCCTGATGGGGTGCGTGAGGGATAAAGATAAAGGGACGATGGTTCGAGAGAGAGAGAATTACGGGCATGTCCGTTATGTGTGTGTTTATGTTTGTGCTTTTGTTTTGAGTTTAATTAAATTATTATTTATCTTGACAAGCCAGTTCTCGCCTCCTCCTTGCCCATCTTAACCCCCTTACACAGAATTAGTCGCATTCGACAACCATTATAAATTAGATAAATGACAAATAACTAGATTATTTGTCTTAATTGATTCTCCACCATTAAAATTGTAATGCAATTAGCTTTAATAAGGGAATTATGATTAATTAACTTATTGGAGTGATATTATTCTCATGGCTTATTGAAAATATTATCACACATATTTAGGTACAGCTTAGAAGCAAAATCTTGTAGAAACAGGGAGGAGATTATTTATCAAAATATACCACAGTCACGTCGTCTTTGAACACAGACAAACTTTATTACTATTCTAATCATAAATCTAATCTAACACATATATACATGAGACAGGTTGGTGAAAAGAGTGACAGAATGTGAAATAACTGATGAGTACAGTGAAGATGAACTTTACGGAGTCTGTTGACAACACCTTAAGAAACAATGTTGATGCCTGGGCCACTTCATTTATGACAGTGAAGAATTCCAGGATTGCAAATGTTGGGTTTTTTCTAGATTCAAATCATGTTGTTTCAATTCTTCTGCATGTATAATTCTACACTGCTCAGTCAGGCGACTGTCACTGCTGCAGCCGCCTCTTGTGTGTTGAACGTGTCGTTACTTTCAGCCAATGAAAAATATAGAAAAATACTACAAATTTCTAGTGCTATTTTGTGATTGGTTGGGGCAGTCAACAGCCCACCCTCAAAGTCTGCAACACACAGCTTGTCCCAAAATTGCTTTTAACCAATGCACAAATCATTAATATATTTGCATTATTATTTAATACCATGTTTGCCTAATGTTAGATTGGGTTGGCAAGACTTGCATTTGGGTGGGCTCAGCCTACTCCTGCCAAACTATTTCTCGTGTAACTGTCAGCAGTAATTAATTACATTTCCATTGAAATATTATATGTAAAAGATAAGTAAATATAATAAAAAGTCTATTTAAAATATGTAAATAATATTATTCAGCAACTGTGTCAAAAATTAAAAGGGCCGATGAAAAAATTACACAATAATTTACACACCATTTATACAGCCAATTTGCTGAAATATGATTGGCTTCTGGCGGCCATGTTTTTTTTATTTGTCTAAGTTATATTGTAGAATATGGCAAGTATTTGGCCCCTACAAGAAGCATACCAATTTTCAACTTAATTGATAATACAGTTGCGGAGTTATGAGCATTTATTTAGTTGTAGCGCCCCCTATAGGCGAATGTTTTCATGATTTTGTATGCAGACTCAAAATGTCATGTTGTTTATGTGTATCAAGTTTTGTAACATTTAGCCTTTAGTAGATAGGTAGATATTGTTCAGTAGATATTGTTCGGTAAATATTGGTCAATATGTACAAATGGATGACACCTAACCAATTCTCGCTTTGATGAGTCAAAATTCGTTTGATAAATTTTTTTGTCAGGAGGGTTCATAGTAGACACACCAATTTTTGTGAGAATCGGATATAAGGTCTAGGAGGAGTTCGAAAAAGTTGCTTTTTTAGAAAATTAGAACAGCAGAATTTTTTTTATAAAATGCAATTAGACGAAAATAAACATTTTGGAGGTCTTAGCGCAAATAATTTTGAGAGTTATTGGTGAAAACGTAAATGTCTTTGTTATAGCACCACCTTGTGGATGATTTTCATAAAACTTGGTACTCAGCCTCATTCTAACTCTGTCTACAAATATCTCAAGTTTCATAACAATCAGCCATTCAGATTTGATGTTATTAGCTGCTGAAATTTGATTGGCTGCTGACGGCCATGTTTTTTTTATTTGTCCAACTGATATTGTAGGATATGTTAGCCTTTGGCCCCTACAAGATGCATACCAATTTTCAACTTCATTGATCATACGGTTGTGGAGTTATGAGCATACATTTTGTAGTGCCCCTTATAGGCAACATTTTTAGTGACTTTGTGTGCATCCTCAGAATGTCATGTTGTCTATGTTTATCAAGTTTCGTATCATTTGTTTTTTTCATTTTGTAGATATTGGTCAGTACGTACAAAATGGATGATGCCTGATCAATTTGTTGGCTTATATCTTTGCAATGCTTTGACGAATCAAAATTCCTTTGATAAGTTTTTGTCAGGAGGGTTCATAATAGACACCCCCCAGTTTCCATGCGAATCGGACATACAGCCTAGGAGGAGTTCAAAAATGAAGGTTTTTCTAATTATGCAAATTAGCAAAAAAAAAATCATGGAATTGAAATCAGACGTTTTGTTTGTCTTGAGCCGAGGAATCTAATGATGTAAGACACTTGAGTGCGCAATAAACGGTTTAGGAGTTATGGGCCAAAACGTAAACATGATCCCTATAGCGCCACCTTGAGGCAGATTGGGCCAAAACTTTGATATTCTGTAGTGTTCTGGGGGACTACCTTCCCTCAAAGTTTCAGCTCTCTACATCTTACGGTTTGGTCTGAACGATCAGCTTTAGGACAGAATAATATTAACAAAAATCCTTACAATTACAATAGGGTTTCAGCCCTTCGGCCTTGAACCCCTAATAATTATTCAACAGACTGTAAATATTTAAATGCATTAACTATAATTTCCTATATATTTTGATTGTGCTGAAACATGTCAGTGACAGCGTGCGACGCACACAGGAAAGTTAACCGTTTAGATCTGTTTCATGCTGATGAGCCTCTATGAAGTCAGATTTTTCCATAATGTATCTTGTAAATGGGCCTCATTTATGAAACATGAGCAGAACTAATTTGTGTGTAAATGCATTCTTACATAAATTGTCCCATTGAAGTGATTAGGATTGTTTTACTAAAGATTTACACACCAGTTTTCATTAATAATGTCAATATCATCATATACGTCTGAAGGATTGAAGTCTGTCACGCAAAACATGAGACATTGATGTCATTCAATGAGTTTGATCTTTATTCCAACCATCACTCAAGGTCCTTTTGTAAATATTGAGCTTTGAAATAGGGCTAGGTTTCAGCTAAATTAAATGTTGCAACACTCAAATATTGAGTAGTGTGTAAATTGTTACTTAGTGCTTATTTACACATACACTACTCTTAGTTGTAACTTACATGCTGGTGCAACGGTTCCAGAAAGGTACTCCTAATCAGTAAGTGAGTGATCACTCGAGTGCTTTTAATTACAGTAGCTGAAATCAGATAATAACACGTGCCTGTATGGTAACCCTCATTCTGCACAAGTCTCGCGAGATTCACAGATGACATTCACACACTGTGTTTATTTGGAGTCTCCAAGGAACTAGAATCCAGTAAATCTGAGTTTCTCTGAATATCTATTCAACTGGACATGAGCTGTAATAACACTTAACGAACAATTAAATTATTTTTGCTGCAAACTTTCAGAACTCTTTGACTTTATCAGCTTTTTGGCTTATTGTTGATCAGATTAGGTTGAAATTTCACAGACCCCAATTAAGCATGACAGTAAATGTCGGCTGGGTCACAGGATTAAAAAACTTTAATTTGTTTCATTAATAGTGCAGAATTCAGAATGTACTTGTGCAATTATCATTCTGACCCGAGTAATTAACAAGCACTCCTGTGAGAGAGACTTTAATGAGTGTGAACACACACACACACACACACACACACACACACACACACACACACACACACACACACACACACACACAGATTCCTTATACACTACTGATGAAGTACAGATGTGATCATACAATATTGATTAAGTACAGATTTGATTCTTCATACAGTACTGATGAAGTACAGATGTGATCATACAGTATTGATTAAGTACAGATGTGATTCCTCATACAGTACTGATGAAGTCCAGATGTGATCATACAGAATTTGAAGTACAGATGTGATCAGACAGTATTGATTAAGTACAGATGTGATTCCTCATACAGTACTGATGAAGAACAGATGTGATCATACAGAATTAAGTACAGATGTGATTCTTCATACAGTACTGATGAAGTACAGATGTGATTCCTCATACAGTACTGATGAAGAACAGATGTGATCATACAGAATTGATTATGTACAGATGTGATTCTTCATACAGTACTGATGAAGTACAGATGTGATTCCTCATACAGTACTGATGAAGTACAGATGTGATTCCTCATACAGTACTGATGAAGAACAGATGTGATCATACAGAATTGATTATGTACAGATGTGATTCTTCATACAGTACTGATGAAGTACAGATGTGATTCCTCATACAGTACTGATGAAGTACAGATGTGATTCCTCATACAGTACTGATGAAGTCCAGATGTGATCATACAGAATTTGAAGTACAGATGTGATCAGACAGTATTGATTAAGTACAGATGTGATTCCTCATACAGTACTGATGAAGAACAGATGTGATCATACAGAATTGATGAAGTACAGATGTGATTCTTCATACAGTACTGATGAAGTACAGATGTGATTCCTCATACAGTATTGATGAATTACAGATGTGATTCTTCATACAGTACTGATGAAGTACAGATGTGATCATACAGTACTTATTAAGTACAGATGTGATTCCTCATACAGTACTGATGAAGTCCAGATGTGATCATACAGAATTTGAAGTACAGATGTGATCAGACAGTATTGATTAAGTACAGATGTGATTCCTCATACAGTACTGATGAAGAACAGATGTGATCATACAGAATTGATGAAGTACAGATGTGATTCTTCATACAGTACTGATGAAGTACAGATGTGATTCCTCATACAGTACTGATGAAGAACAGATGTGATCATACAGAATTGATTAAGTACAGATGTGATTCTTCATACAGTACTGATGAAGTACAGATGTGATTCCTCATACAGTACTGATGAAGAACAGATTTGATCATACAGAATTGATTATGTACAGATGTGATTCTTCATACAGTACTGATGAAGTACAGATGTGATTCCACATACAGTACTGATGAAGTACAGATGTGATTCCTCATACAGTACTGATGAAGTACAGATGTGATCCCTCATACAGTACTGATGAAGTAGAGATGTGATTCTTCATACAGAATTGATGAATTACAGATGTGATTCTTCATACAGTACTGATGAAGTACAGATGTGATTCTTCAAACAGTATTGATGAAGTACAGATGTGATTCTTCATACAGTACTGATGAAGTACAGATGTGATTCCACATACAGTACTGATGAAGTACAGATGTGATTCCACATACAGTACTGATGAAGTACAGATGTGATTCCTCATACAGTACTGATGAAGTACAGATGTGATTCCTCATACAGTACTGATGAAGAACAGATGTGATCATACAGAATTGATTATGTACAGATGTGATTCTTCATACAGTACTGATGAAGTACAGATGTGATTCTTCATACAGTACTGATGAAGTACAGATGTGATTCTTCAAACAGTATTGATGAAGTACAGATGTGATTCTTCATACAGTACTGATGAAGTACAGATGCGATTCCACATACAGTACTTATGAAGTACAGATGTATTCTTCATACAGTACTGATGAAGTACAGATGTATTCTTCATACAGTACTGATGAAGTACAGATGTGATTCCTCATACAGTACTGATGAAGTACAGATGTGATTCTTCATACAGTACTGATGAAGTACAGATGTGATTCCTCATACAGTACTGATGAAGTACAGATTTGATTCTTCATACAGTACTGATGAAGTACAGATGTGATTCCTCATACAGTACTGATGAAGTACAGATGTGATTCTTCATACAGTACTGATGAAGTACAGATGTGATTCCTCAAACAGTTTTGATGAAGTAGAGATGTGATTCCTCATACAGTATGAAGTAGAGATGTGATTCTTCATACAGTATTGATGAAGTACAGATGTGATTCTTCATACAGTACTGATGAAGTACAGATGTGATCATACAGTACTGATGAAGTACAGATGTGATTCCTCATACAGTACTGATGAAGTACAGATTTGATTCTTCATACAGTACTGATGAAGTACAGATGTGATTCCTCAAACAGTTTTGATGAAGTAGAGATGTGATTCCTCATACAGTACTGATGAATTACAGATATGATCATACAGTATTGATGAAGTACAGATGTGATCATACTGTATTTGATGTACAGATGTGATCATACAGTATTGATGAGCGCGTGCGTGCGAACTGGCCTGAGCAGCACCATGGACAGCGCTGCAAGCGCTTTATAAAAGCCACACGGAAACGTTAGAAATGAGTTCAAATACTCTTGAAAGCGTTATGATTTGTATTTTTTTTTCATACATCGACCCTCATTCAATCAGATCTCCAAGAGTTGTGTGCTAATAACTCGCCAAATTACTGGTACCGGCTCACGCGTCATCCTCCCGCCCCTCGAGCTGCTCTCTCCTTCCGTCGCGTCTCATTTGAGCATTTTTTATTTTCTGTCAGTTAGAATTCGACAGATTTCTGAATCAGAACATATCGATCACGCTTCTGCAAAAGATCCGAACGCTTGTTATCAATAACGCTCCGCGCGCTCCTCAACGGACACGGACGGAGATCACGCGCGGAGTCCCGATTGAACGATTTTGCGATCAAGAAAACGGCGTCAGAGGGATCATACACCATTTAGGATATTTTTAGGATCTCTCCTTCAGTCAGTGGAATCTAAAGCGAGGTTTAATCATGACAGCCACGAAAGAGCTGCAGAACCAGAGAGCGAATCCGCAGGACGAGGTAATAATTATCCTTTACATTACACAACGATTAATAAATACATGCGGGCTTTTTCAGATCTGTATCGTCTTTTCGGTCCGAATACGGGTAGATGTTGGTAATCGGTAGATGTTCTTGGCAGAAATTACGACAAATGGATCTCGAGCACGTTTTGTCATTTTATTCGGTTTATACAAACAAAACAATTTTCTACTGTCATGTTTCTTTCACTTTTATCGACAGAAGTTGCTCGTGAATTATAAGTTGTTCATTTTTGTTGGCAACAATTTCTTCGAGTGGCGCGCGTCGATTCTAATGAGGATTGGCCTCAGTGATGTGCACGCGCATCTGTTCAATCGGTCAATGTAATCAATAAAATCACGAGTCAGTCGAGATTCAAATCACATTAAACACGCTGCGACATTTTGGGCAAATCCGTCTGCTGGTGAATAATTGATCACGCGGCGCGTTCACGATCAAACGACTTTCAGTGACATCACAGCTGGTGATTACTTCAGCAAATCACAATGAAACACTGGTCTGCTTTTCTCCATCAGATCGTTATTGAATGATCGGGATCTTGTTCTGTAGTTGTGACAGGTTATATGTTACAACGCAACGATGATTAGATATCTGTTCAGAGATTTGTGTTTTCTGTCATTTCTTAATATAGGACACGTGACAGTTTGTTCCCCCGTGATATTTTTATTTCAATGCATGAACATCATGTGTTATATTCCAGCATATTGAATATATCCTCATGAACTGAAAATAAAGAATGTAGCCTATATTGTGTTAACACAGTTTTGACACATGCATTCAGGTGCAGTTATTTGGATGACACCTGTGCTGTGTGAGATTGTGTCTTTATCTCGCTCACAAGTCTTGTTCATGCAGGAAGTGTTTGTAACTTACAGTACCTGAAAGTTCAACTATTAGATCTAACAAACATGTTGTTGTTTTGTTCTTTTGTTTTCTCAGCTGCTTTTACTGTGGTGGTTTTTGATCCAGAAAATGTGGCATTTATTTGACTTTTTGACAGGCGGAGGCGCCTGTAACTCAGGTGATGAAGGTGTAATTAAGTAATTATAGATTTTGGTGCTTTCATATAATGTTTAGTGAAGGACAATCATCGTTTGTATATTATTTATATCCATGATTACTGTTGAAGTCAGAAGTTTACATCTTATTCAAACACATTTAAACTCAGTTTTTCACAATTCCTGACATTTAACGGTAGAAAACATTCCCAGTCTTAGGTCAGTTAGGATCACTATTTTATTAGAGAGAATAATTTATTTCAGCTTTTATTTCTTTCATCACATTCCCAGTGGGTCAGAAGTTTACTTAGTTTCACTTTGTCAGTATTTGGCAGCATTGCCTATAAATTGTTTAACTTGTTTTAGGAATCCTTACACAAGCTTCTCACAATAAATTGCTGGAATTTTGTCCCATTCCTCCAGACAGAGTGTCGAGGTCGGCATCAGATTGAGGTCAGGGCTTTGTGATGCCGCTCCAATATCTTGAATTTGTTGTCCTTATTTTGCCACAACTTTGGAGGTGTGCTTGGGGTCATTGTCCATTTGGAAGACCCGTTTGTGACCGAGCTTTAACTTCCTGTCTGATGTCTTGAGATGTTGCTTCAATATATCCATATAATGTTCCTTCCTCATGATGTCATCTATTTAGTGAAGTGCACCAGTCCCTCCTGCAGCAAACACCCCCACAACATGATGCTGCACCCCCATGCTTCACGGTTGGGATGCTGTTCTTCAGCCTTTTTCCCCCAAACATAATGATGCTCATTATGGACAAACAGTTCAATATGTGTGTCATCAGACCAGAGGACATTTCTCCAGTCAGATCTTTGTCCCCATGTGCACTTGCAAACTGTATTCTGGCTTGTTTATGGTGGTTTTGGAGCAGCGGCTTCTTCCTTGCTGAGCCTTTCAGGTGATGTCCATATAGGACTGGTTTTGCTGTGGATCTAGATACTCGTCCACCTGTTTCCTCCAGCATCTTCACAAGGTCCTTTGCTGTTGTTCTGGGATTGATTTGCACTTTTCACACAAACTATGTTCATCTCTAGGAGACAGAATGTGTCTCCTTCCTGAGCGGTGTGATGACTGTGTGGTCACATGGTGTTTATACTTGTGTACTATTGTTTGTACAGATGAACGTGGCCCTTCAGGTGTTTGGAAATTGCTCCCAAGTATGAACCAGACTTGTGGAGGTCCACAATGTTTTTCTGAGGTCTTGGCTGATTTCTTTTGCTGTTCCCATGATGTCAATCAAAGAGGCACTGAGTTTAAAATACATCCACAGGTACACCTCCAATTCAGTGCACCTCCTATCAGAAACTAACTGGCTAATTGGCTAAAGGCCATTTATTTTCTTTAATTTTCCAAGCTGGTTAAAGGCACAGTTAACTTAGTGTACAGAAACTGAACTTCTGACTTCATCTGTATGTCAACTATAAAGCAGTGCGCTGATGAAATGTCATTGTAATTCTGTTTCTGGATGCTGGAATATGAGATTATTATGGATTTAATTACTGGGTTATGGCTTTAATTGTGCCATCATTACTGTATAAATCTGAATCATTGTCATGTTTATGGTTCAGTGTTGTTTTTAACTGGGTAATAGTCCCATATTTTATTAGCAGGTTATGGAAGAGATCCAATAAAAACTGACAGTTGCTCTTTGTGATGTCACACAGTGCAGATCCGATTCTAGTTCTGCATTCAGAATAATAATAATAACAGGACAAAAATAGTTGAACTAATCCAAAATGTTAATGTTTCTTTGAATGTTTAGAAATATTGTTTCAGTAATAGATTCGTAAGGCCAACGGTTGGGATCTGCTGGACTTTTATATTTCTGACATTGTCCAGACCTTTAAATTATATACACATCAGAAAGAGTTTGTAAATTTATTTTTGGCAAGATGACATTGCTTTTGTTGACTTTAATTTATTGCATTGAATGTGTTTGAGGTCGTGTGAGGAAACAAGATCTACTGCTCATTCTCTCGGTTCTGTCCGATACAGTCGAGTTCTGTCAGATAATCTGTTCATCTCTTTGACCGTCCTAAATGTGCCCTGAGCAAGGTCAAAACAAACCGCCATTAAACATCTAAAAATAACACAATTCCCTCTATACACATGCAGACACTCACACTCGTCTGAAGGGTTGTTCAATAGATTATTTTAATCATCAACTCTTAATATCAAATGCTTTAAATCATCTGGATCTTCAAAGCAGAGGAAACATATTAATAATGAAATAAATTTGTTTCTGAGACGTTCCATGTTCAGTGACAGTTGTATGTTCTCTATGAGGACGCATCATGTGCCCTGTATGAGGACATGTTGATATTGTCCGTGAACACTTTCACTATTTACAGTGCACAGGAGAGTGTGAACAAGATATTACACACGCATAAGCTCATGTTGTGTCTCACTGATTATAAAATCAAATTAAATTACAATGAACGACCTTTCAATATGAGTGTGGAGCGGAGGGGGGCGGGGCCGGGTCGGAATATCGCGCGCCCGGTCCCCAATCGGCCTGATAAGGCGCGCGAGGGATAAAGGTGGCCGGTGACGATGGTTCGAGAGAGAGAGAATTACGGGCATGTCCGTCATGTGTGTGTTTGTTTATGCTTTTGGTTTAAGTTCTCATTAAATATGATTTATGTTGACAAGCCAGTTCCTGCCTCCTCCTTGCCCATCCTTTATCTGTTTTACAATGAGCAAAACAGACTGTGGATAAATGCTGTTATCCTTGAAATATTCACAAAAATGGAACCTTTAATTGAAGTAAAAAACAAAACATCTTCCACAATTAGACCCTTTCAGTTGTAAAATCTAACTAAAGTATATTCTCATCCATATTGTGATTAGGAAGAGTTAAGTGGTAACCCTCATATAATCATTCATTACTATGAGAAAGAGCCGAGAATACAGTAATGATATGTGACAAAACGTTGTCAGGAAATGGTGATAAGAAAACAGTTTTCACTGTCAGGTCAATAATTAAGATGTTTAAATCAACTGGAGATGTTCACAACTGGCCTGACAGATGATATGTGTCTGTATTGACCCCACATGGAGATGAGGACGGTGTGGATAGTCAAAGAATCTCAGGATTTTGTGAATATTTGGAATAAAAAACCAAGAAGATGAACAGCAGATATATTTTTACATACTGCTTTTGCTCAAACAAATCAATAGTGCCAATGTTAGTGTAGGACACTGTATATCACATCACTTTGTGTTGACTTGTGTTGTGTTATATTGTGTAGAAGTGTTGAAAATGTTTTTTTCTTTGATCTGATGAATAGTGATACAGAGTCGATCTCTCTTTCCAGCTCTATACCAAGAGAAAAGTGTTTTAATTGCAGCCATGAAGATATCTACTGAAAGCTTAAAGTGTAAAAGAAACCTGTGTGGTCATTTAATCTGAACACACGCATTAGCTGCACTCTAAAACTGCCCATGTAAATATTGGACTGAACACGTGTTGGGTCAAACTAGCCAAGCATGATGGGTTGTACATTTAACTGAACATGCCAGCTCATATTGATCAGTTCCTGGGCTAATTTAACCTCATAAATACTTGTAATTTTTATTACAGAAAAATCTGTATGTATAATTTCTATGTATAGTTTAGATGTATTTACTGTATTTATCTTTTCTCACTGATAATCCAGTTTTCTCCAGTTTGGTACAGATAAACCAGCAGTGGGTTATTTTGATCTTGGTTTGTTTGTGAGGGGGTTTATATGGTTTATACCATCAGTGACACTGATCTACTCACTAACCACAGTGGAAACAACAATTACCCAACACGCTGAAAATAACCCAACAAAACAACCCAGACATCATTTGAAAGCTTTTGAGGGTTATAACCTCGATTTCATAATTGTACAGTTTTGTTGATAATTCAGCAGGTGAATACAGGCCATTGTTAATCATAAAGCTATTTTTAGTGTTTGTGCGTTGTTAAAAAAGATGGGTCATTATTGAAACACTTTCTTATTTCTTTACAAACCAACTCCTGAATTCAAATATTCAAAAACTGAGAACAACATTAAAAAACAATCATGTTTTGTTCACCATGTGCAACAGATTGAGATCACGTGCCTCATAGCCAAATTCAATTGAAATGTTAACAATATAAAACACATATATACTGTAAGACACCTCGACACCTATTTCTTGAAATAAAAAAGAAACAAACTGAAACATGAAACGTTCAGCCATTCTACTTCCACAAACTGAGCTGTTGGATTAGCCACACCCCCTCTTTACAAAACACCACCCTCCAAAGATCTCAAACACACTTTATTGAGACCATCACAAGCAGAAACGGTTGTTAAATACAACAGAAGTGCAACAGCGCCCTCACCTGGCAACTGTTATGAACAACATGGCATAAAAATGGCATTAAGCCTCAATAATTCACTGCAGCTACAACACTATGAGAACATGTAAAATGATTGACAGGCAGAAAGTGTCATTGTCCTCGGACACATTTGTGTTTGTTTACAGAGTGTAGATCTGTCCCAGAGACCGCTGAGATATCTCACAACACTTATTTCAGTCATATCTCTCAGGGAGTAGAAACAGTCTCGGGAATCATGGGAAATGTAGTGCAACACGGGGCAGACAACGGGATTGTGACAGTGTGTAAGTGTGTGTGTGTGTGTGTGTGTGTGTGTGTGTGTTTGTGTGTGCGTGTTTTTGTGATTTACGAGGACAATTTTGTAAGTTACAAATTAGTAATTACAAGGGTATTATGCTATAAATGTGATTTATGAGGACATTTCTAGTGTCCCCATAATTCAAATCACTTAAAAATCATACTAAACAATGTTTTATTGAAAATGTAAAAATGCAGAAGGTTTTCTGTGAGGGTTAGGTTTAGGGGTTGTGTTAAGTTTAGAGGATAGAATCTATAGTTTGTACAGCATAAAAGTCATTATGTCTATGGAAAGTCCTCATAATGATAGGTAGACCAACGTGGTGTGTGTGTGTGTGTGTGTGTGTGTGTGTGAGTGAGTGTGCGTGTGCGTGCGTGTGTGCGTGCATTTATTAATCACGTCAGTAAAGCAATGACTGTTCCTTTCACCATGTTATTCCTTTTAATTACATTTTTGTAGCAACTCTTTGTGTTTGTCTTTGCTGAAGGATCTGGGTGGCATGAGTCCTCCTCAGAGGAACTGGAAAGGGATTGCGATCGCTCTACTGGTCATTCTGGTGGTCTGTTCTCTCATCACCTTGTCTGTGATTCTGCTGAGTTCAGGTAAAACAGCTCATCCATCTTCATGTATCTTACCAGAGTCTATTTCATCATCACTCACTGGAGGACTTTTCTCTAATTGTTGACTTTTACTATCATGTCATATAGTCCAAACGTGCAACTTTTCTATAGCTGCGATTGGCAACCATGAAGTCTCCAGGTCACGCAGTCTGTCAAGTGAAATCAGCATTACCCTATCTGTCACACCATTACTTATACCCTTGATGCTTTTGTCTGTATGCGTGTGTTCTTGTGTGTGACAGCGGACACGCTACCCGGTAGTGACACCAAACTGATGGTGGAGGATCTTTTCAGCAGTGATTTCTATGTGCATGACCCTGAAGCGCACTGGATCAATGGTAAGACAATATCAGCACACATCATTAAAGTCTAATGCATCTCATATATTAATCATCTGAACATGTGAACACTGCTTATCACAGACACTTGTGTGCTTTATACTTACAAATGATTGTTACTGCAGCTGATACCACACGCCAAACCTCTGTCACTCTGTCGTACCATCTTTAGTCAAACTACAATATGCACCTTTTCTCAAAACACAGCGCATCTGTAAGTGGAGTGTGTGTTTAACGTGTCATGAAACCCCCTGTTTTAAACACAAGTCTGACTGTAGCAAAGTTTGGAGAAATGAGAAAGATCACATCAATCGTCAGCTTTTAATGCTTTAAACACAGCTCTGCAGTGGAGAACATGAGACTCTCTCATACTTTTGTCTCATGGAATTTCATACTTGTGTCCAACGCGTCTGACAGGCTGAAAGCGCCCCTCTCCTGAACAGTATGAAAAGAAACTAAAAACGAGTACATGTTCAAATCTAAAACATTTACATCACATCCACATGACATTTTCTCAATGTTGATTTCAAACCAGAAAGATTAGCCCCCAAAAATCCCCAAATTTCCCATTGAAATTAACATTTTGAGGGAGAGATTTTCCTAAATCAATGTCCACATTAACCACAAATGATAATTCTCTCATTGTTTACTCATTCCTATACTATCTGAAACTCATATGACTTTCTTCTGTGAAAACACAAAGACTGATCGTATGGCTTCCGCAGACATGTTTTAAACCACTAGAGTGGAATGCATTACCTTTATGATGCCTTTGTTTGCTTTTTGGAGCTTAAAAGTGTTGAAAGACCCCACTGACTTGCATTTTATTGATATGGATATAAAACATCATATCTCCATTAAAATATCGTTGTTTGTGTTAAGTGGAAGAAACAAAGTCATGCGAGTTTGAGACGGTATAAGGGTGAGTAAATAATGACAGAATGATCATTATGGGGTGAACTGTTCCTTTAAGGAAAACAAGAGTAATGTACAAAAGTTATTGTCATGTGGACTGACGTGTTCACTCTCGTATAATTAAACCTCATTAAACATGTACATCTGAATGTGACCTCCATAAAAACATTGGTGTTACTCTGATGCCCGATATGACAACAGTATTTCACAGGCGCTGGCATTGTGTATGTCTGGTGAGTGGTAGATGTGCTAGTTGCTATGGTAACAGGAAGGGAGAAGGAGCGGGTCTTACACTGGCAGCAGTAGCATGAATATTTATATGTGTGTCTGTGTGTGTGTGTGTGTGTGTGTGTGTCTGTGTGTGTATGTATGTGTGTTTGTGTCTGTGTGTGTGTGAGTGTGTGTGAGTGTGTGAGTGTGTGTGTGTGTGTGTGTGTATGTGTGTGTGTCTGTGTGTGTGTGTGAGTGTGTGTGTCTGTGTGTGTGTGTGAGAGTGTGTGTGTCTGTGTGTGTGTGTGTGTGTGTGAGTGTGTTAATATGTGTCTGTGTGTTTGTGTGAGTGTGTGTGTTTGTGTGTGTATATCTGTGTGTGTGTGTGTGTGTGTGTGTGTGTGTGTGTGTGAGTGTGTGTGTGTGTGTATCTGTGTGTGTGTCTGTGTGTGTGTGTGCAGTAGAATCGTTGTGTGTTTATCAGTGTGTGATACATGAAAATACAGCTGAATGTGACTGAAGCGTCTACATAAAGACCCCCCAACGCTGCACAACACAACAGTTTCAATATTTCATTCTAGCTCAGTTTCATATTCCCGCTTCAAAAATGCTGCTGTTGATGGCTCAAGTAACTGTTGTTCTTCTGGAGAGATTCTGCACAAAGTGTTTTTCTTCTGTGACTTCTAGGCAAATTTCTAGGTTCAGTTCAGCTTGTGCACTTTATATTAGTGCCTTGAGCACATTGTTAGCCAGCAGACACTTAAAGAAACTGACACACACACTGCACAGACAAACACACACACACACACACACACACACACACACACACACACACACACACACACACACACACAAACACACATACACGCAAACTACACACACAAACACACATGGTTTTCCATGTTTTATGGGGATTTTCCATAGACATAATGGTTTTTATTCTGTAAAAACTATAGATTCTATCCCCTAAACCTAACACATCCCCTAAACCCAAAACCACACCTAAACCCAACACAACCCCTAAACCCAACACATCCCCTAAACCCAACACAAGCCCTAAACCCAACACATCCCCTAAACCCAACAAAACCCCTAAACCAACACAACCCCTAAACCCAGCACAACCCCTAAACCTAACACAACCCCTAAATCTAACACAACCCCTAAACCAACACAACCCCTAAACCTAACACAACCCCTAAACCATACACATCCCCTAAACCCAACACAACCCCTAAACCAAACACAATCCCTAAACCCAACACAATCCCTAAACCCAACACATCCCCTAAACCCAACACGACCCCTAAACCCAACACATCCCCTAAACCCAACACATCCCCTAAACCCAACACAACCCCTAAACCTAACACAACCCCTAAATCTAACACAACCCCTAAACCAACACAACCCCTAAACCTAACACAACCCCTAAACCATACACATCCCCTAAACCCAACACAACCCCTAAACCAAACACAATCCCTAAACCCAACACAATCCCTAAACCCAACACATCCCCTAAACCCAACACGACCCCTAAACCCAACACATCCCCTAAACCCAACACAACCCCTAAACCAAACACAATCCCTAAACCCAACACAATCCCTAAACCCAACACAATCCCTAAACCCAACACGACCCCTAAACCCAACATATCCCCTAAACCCAACACATCCCCTAAACCCAACACAACCGCTAAACCCAACACATCCCATTAACCCATCACAACCCCTAAACCTAACACAACCACTAAACCCAACACTTCCCCTAAACCCAACACATGCCCTAAACCCAACACATACCCTAAACTCAACACAACCCCTAAACCCAACACAATCCCTAAACCCAACACAACCCCTAAACCTAACACAACCCCTAAACCAAACACAATCCCTAAACCCAACACAATCCCTAAACCCAACACTACCCCTAAACCTAACTCAACCCCTAAACCCAACACAATCCCTAAACCCAACACAACCCCTAAACCCAACACAACCCCTAAACCAAACACAACCCCTAAACCATACACATCCCCTAAACCCAACACAATCCCTAAACCAAACACAATCCCTAAACCCAACACAATCCCTAAACCCAACACATCCCCTAAACCCAACACGACCCCTAAACCCAACACATCCCCTAAACCCAACACAACCCCTAAACCAAACACAATCCCTAAACCCAACACAATCCCTAAACCCAACACATCCCCTAAACCCAACACGACCCCTAAACCCAACACATCCCCTAAACCCAACACATCCCCTAAACCCAACACAACCGCTAAACCCAACACATCCCCTTAACCCATCACAACCCCTAAACCTAACACAACCACTAAACCCAACACTTCCCCTAAACCCAACACATGCCCTAAACCCAACACATCCCCTAAACTCAACACAACCCCTAAACCCAACACAATCCCTAAACCCAACACAACCCCTAAACCTAACACAACCCCTAAACCAAACACAATCCCTAAACCCAACACAACCCCTAAACCAAACACAAGCCCTAAACCCAACACGACCCCTAAACCTAACACAACCCCTAAACCCAACACATCCCCTAAACCCAACACATCCCCTAAACCCAACACAAGCCCTAAACCCAACACATCCCCTAAACCAAACACATCCCCTAAACCCAACACAACCCCTAAACCCAACACAATCCCTAAACCCAACACATCCCCTAAACCCAACACAACCCCTAAACCTAACACAACCCCTAAACCCAACACAATCCCTAAACCCAACACTACCCCTAAACCTAACTCAACCCCTAAACCCAACACAATCCCTAAACCCAACACGACCCCTAAACCCAACACAACCCCTAAACCAAACACAATCCCTAAACCCAGCACAACCCCTAAACCCAACACAACCCCTAAACCCAACACAATCCCTAAACCCAACACAACCCCTAAACCCAACACTACCCCTAAACCTAACACAACCCCTAAACCAAACACAATCCCTAAACCCAACACAAACCCTAAACCCAACACGACCCCTAAACCCAACACAAGCCCTAAACACAACACATCCCCTAAACCCAACACAATCCCTAAACCCAACACATCCCCTAAACCCAACACAACCCCTAAACCTAACACAACCCCTAAACCCAACACAATCCCTAAACCCAACACAACCCCTAAACCCAACACTACCCCTAAATCCAAAACATTCCCTAAACCCAACACAACCCCTAAACCCAACACAACCCCTAAACCCAACACAACCCCTAAACCTAACTCAACCCCTAAACCCAACACAACCCCTAAACCCAAACCCAACACAACCCCTAAACCCAACACAACCCCTAAACCCAACACAAGCCCTAAACCCAACCCAACCCATCCCCTAAACCCAACACAACCTAAACCCAACACAATCCCTAAACCCAACACAACCCCTAAACCCAACACAATCCCTAAACCCAACACATCCCCTAAACCCAACACATCCCCTAAACCCAACACTACCCCTAAACCTAACTCAACCCCTAAACCCAACACAATCCCTAAACCCAACACAACCCCTAAACCCAACACTACCCCTAAACCTAACTCAACCCCTAAACCCAACACAACCCCTAAACCCAACACATCCCCTAAACCCAACACAACCCCTAAACCTAACTCAACCCCTAAACCCAACACAAGCCCTAAACCCAACCCACCCCCTAAACCCAACACAACCCCTAAACCCAACACTACAACTAAACCTAACTCAACCCCTAAACCCAACACAACCCCTAAACCCAACACAACCCCTAAACCCAACACAATCCCTAAACCCAACACAATCCCTAAACCCAACACGACCCCTAAACCCAACACAACCCCTAAACCAAACACAATCCCTAAACCCAGCACAACCCCTAAACCCAACACAACCCCTAAACCCAACACAATCCCTAAACCCAAAACATTCCCTAAACCCAACACAATCCCTAAACCCAACACAAACTCTAAACCCAAAACATTCCCTAAACCCAACACAACCCCTAAACCCAACACAACCCCTAAACCTAACTCAACCCCTAAACCCAACACAAGCCTTAAACCCAACCCATCCCCTAAACCCAACACAACCCCTAAACCCAACACAACCCCTAATCCTAACTCAACTCCTAAACCCAACACAATCCCTAAACCCAACACAACCCCTAAACCCAACACATCCCCTAAACCCAACACAACCCCTAAACCTAACTCAACCCCTAAACCCAACACAAGCCCTAAACCCAACACAATCCCTAAACCCTAACAATCCCTAAACCCAACACATCCCCTAAACCCAACACAATCCCTAAACCCAACACTACCCCTAAACCTAACTCAACCCCTAAACCCAACACATCCCCTAAACCCAACACAACCCCTAAACCTTTTTACATTTTCAATAAAACATAATATTAGTATGTTTTATAAGCTGTTTTCCTATGGGGACTGACAAAATATTTCAGGTTTTACTATCCTTATGGACACACACACACACACACACACACACACACACACACACACACACACACACACACACACACACACACACACACACACACAGACACATACAGACACATACACACACAGACATATACAGACACACACACACACACAGACACACACACACACACTCATACACACACACACACAGTTGTGTTTCCATGTTTTATGGGGACTTTCCATAGACATAATGGTTTTTATACTGTAGAAACTTTATATTCTATCCCCTAACCTACCCTAACCTAACCCTCACAGAAAACTTTCTGCATTTTTACATTTTCAAAAAACATAATTTAGTATGATTTATAAGCTGTTTTCCTCATGGGGACCGACAAAATGTCCCCACAAGGTCAAAAATTTCGGGTTTTACTATCCTTATGGGGACATTTGGTCCCCACAAAGTGATAAATACACGCTCACTCACACACACACACACACACACACACACACACACACACACACACACACACACACACACACTACAAACACACAAACATACACACACACACTACACACACACACAACTGTTCTGGAAATCAGGCTAGCTGTTGTTTTGATCATTTCAACATGAATTTGAGCATCACATGTCATTGAGACATTTGAATGTCTTTTCCGCAGGATTATTCTTTCTGCTTTTAACCTTCTGAGTTTTGTTGCAGTGTAGAGTTCCTCACTGAGAACACTATTAATATTTTAGAGTTTGGGTCTTAATGTTCCTTCTGCCTTTCCTCACTGCAGTCAGAGAGGAAATGTACCTTCACATGCCTCAACCAGCTTATAAACAGACTTAGTGAACATGAAACAGATGGTTAAACAGTAAGAGCCCTAACGTCTGTTGAACATGATTTCCATTTGAAACACTTCAGGGAATCTTCTCTATTTCACTCTTTACTTTTGTTCTGCTAATTCTACATGTGACAAGAAATACAGTACTTTATTTTCAGGAAAGTGAACTCCTGAAGTATCAGTCAAAAGTCAATCAAATAATCAAGCTTAAATTAAGACATTTTGAACAATAACACACATTTGAGTGTAATTACATCAGATTTACATTAGCTAAAAAAAATTAAAATTCTTCATTAATCTTGTTCATTCATTTACTTGAGTTTTCCTACCTTTTAATCTTCTATTTACACCAAATACATATGTTTTCTGTCAACTGAGAATATGTCAGATTGTAAAAAATTAGAATCCATTATCGAGAAACCACACACACTCTCTGCTGCACTCTATTCAAATGTCATACTCTACCTATACTTTTCTCATACTGTACTCACACTTATACTTTATTCACACTCTACTCATACATTACACATACTGTACTCATACTGTACTCACACTTATACTTTATTCACACTCTACTCATACATTACTCATACTGTACTCATACTTTATTCACACTGTACTCATACTTTACTCACACTTTACTTATACTTTATTCACACTGTACTCATACTTACACTTTACTCATACTTTATTCAAACTGTACTCATACGTTACTCATACTTTATTCACACTCTACTCATACTTTACTCACACTTTACTTATACTTTATTCATACCATACTCATGCTTTACTCACACTTTACTCATACTTTATTCAAACTGTACTCATACTTTGCTCATACTTTATACACACTCTACTCATACTTTACTCACACTTTACTTATACTTTATTCACACTGTACTCATAATTTACTCATACTTTATTCATACTGTACTCATACTTTACTCACCCTTTACTCATACTTTATTCACACAATTTTCATACTTTACTCATACTTTACTCACACTGTACTCATACTTTCTCACACTTTATTCACACTTTACTCATACTTTGCTCATACTTTATACACACTTTACTCATAATTTACTTATACTGTACTCATAATTTATTCACACTGTACTCATAATTTACTCATACTTTATTCATACTGTACTCATACTTTACTCACCCTTTACTCATACTTTATTCACACAATTTTCATACTTTACTCATACTTTATTCACACTGTACTCATACTTTACTCATACTTTATTTACACTGTACTCGTACTTTACTCATACTTTATTTACACTGTACTCATACTTTACTCACACTTTACTTACACTTACTCACACTTTACTCACACTTTATTCACACTGTACTCATACTTTATTCACACTGTACTCATACTTTCTCATACTTTATTCACACTTTACTCATACTTTATTCACACTGTACTCATACTTTATTCACACTGTACTCATATTTTACTCATTCTGTACTCATACTTTACTCATACTTTATTTACACTGTACTCATACTTTACTAATACTTTATTCACACTGTACTCATACTTTATTCACACTGTTCTCATACTTTCTCATACTTTATTCACACTTTACTCATACTTTACTCATACTTTATTCACACTGTAATCATACTTTACTTATACTTTATTCACACTGTACTCATAATTTACTCATACTTTATTCACACAATTTTCATACTTTACTCATACTTTATGCACACTGTACTCATACTTTACTCATTCTGTACTCATACTTTACTCATACTTTATTTACACTGTACTCATACTTTACTCATACTTTTTTCACACTGTACTCATACTTTACTCATACTGTACTCACACTTTACTCACACTTTATTCACACTGTACTCATACTCTACTCACACTTTACTTATACATTATTCACACTACTCATAATTTACTCACACTTTACACATACTTTATTCACACTATACTCATACTTTACTTATACTTTATTCACACTGTACTCATACTTTACTCACACTTTACTCATACTTTATTTACACTGTACTCATACTTTATTCACGCTATACTCATACTTTATTCACACTCTACTCATACTTTACTCATACTGTACTCATACTTTACTCATACTTTATTCACATTGTACTCATACTTTACTCACACTTTACTCATACTTTATTCACACTGTACTCATACGTTATTCACGCTGTACTCATACTTTATTCACACTCTACTCATACTTTACTCATACTGTACTCATACTTTATTCACACTGTACTCATACTTTACTCACACTTTACTTATACTTTATTCACACTGTACTCATACTTTACTCACACTTTACTCATACTTTATTCACACTGTACTCATTCTTTAGTCATACTTCATTCACACAATACTCATACTTTTCACATTGTACTCATACTTTAATCATACTTTATTCACACTTTACTCATACTTTATTCACACTGTACTCATACTTTATTTACACTGTACTGATACTTTACTCACACTTTTCTGATACTGTATTCACACTGTACTCATTCTTTACTCATACTTTATTCACACTGTACTCATACTTTTCTCATACTTTATTCACACTGTACTCATACTTTACTCATACTGTACTCACACTTTACTTACACTTTACTTATACTTTATTCACACTTTACTTATACTTTACTCATACTGTACTCACACATTACTTATACTTTATTGACACTGTACGCATCATTTACTCACACTGTACTCATACTTTATTCACACTGTACTCATACTTTACTCATAATTCATTCACACTGTACTCATACTTTACTCATTCTGTACTCATACTTTACTCATACTTTATACACACTGTACTCATAATTTACTTATACTGTACTCATAATTTATTCACACTGTACTCATACTTTACTCACACTTTATTCACACTCTACTCATACTTTACTCATACTTTTTTCACACTGTACTCATACTTTATTCAAACTTTACGTGTACTTTTTTCACACTGTACTCATACTTTACTCATACTGTACTCACACTTTACTTATACTTTATTCACACTGTACTCATACTTTACTCACACTTTACTTATACATTATTCACACTACTCATAATTTACTCACACTTTACACATACTTTATTCACACTATACTCATACTTTACTTATACTTTATTCACACTGTACTCATACTTTACTCACACTTTACTCATACTTTATTTACACTGTACTCATACTTTATTCACGCTATACTCATACTTTATTCACACTCTACTCATACTTTACTCATACTGTACTCATACTTTACTCATACTTTATTCACATTGTACTCATACTTTACTCACACTTTACTCATACTTTATTCACACTGTACTCATACTTTATTCACGCTGTACTCATACTTTATTCACACTCTACTCATACTTTATTCACACTGTACTCATACTTTACTCATAATTCATTCACACTGTACTCATACTTTACTCATTCTGTACTCATACTTTACTCATACTTTATACACACTACTCATAATTTACTTATACTGTACTCATAATTTATTCACACTGTACTCATACTTTACTCACACTTTATTCACACTCTACTCATACTTTACTCATACTTTATACACTGTGTACTCATACTTTACGCATACTTTATTTATACTGTACTCATACTTTATTCACACTTTACTCATACTTTACTCATACTTTATTCACTCTGTACTCGTACTTTACTCACACTTTATTCACACTGTACTCATACTTTACTCATACTTTATACACACTGTACTCATAATTTACTTATACTGTACTCATAATTTATTCACTCTGTACTCATACTTTACTCACACTTTATTCACACTGTTCTCATACTTTACTCATACTTTATACACACTGTACTCATAATTTACTTATACTGTACTCATACTTTACTAACACATTGTCTTACCTTTTATCAGAATCTGAAGCTATCTACAGAAATCACAAAGGACATGTGATCCGGTTTAACATCCTCACAAACGAAACAGAGATTGTGCTGAAAAACACCACGTTTGTGAGTACAGTAATTTATGTATCCATGTAGTTACCGTGTTTTGCCCTTGCAGGGCAGTTTAATGCTCACATGGCAAATGTTAATGTTCTGTAGACAGTTTAAAGAGTGAGAAATACTTCTGAAATCACACATATGTGACCAGCAAGCTACATACTTTATCAAATGACTTAACTTTAACTTTTATAAATTTATTTTATCCTTTATGTTACAAACATTACAGTATGATTTTCTGTAAATCTTTTCTATACAAATAAAAATGACCTGATGAGTTTTTACAAAGCTGTATTACATTGTGACAGATTTATAAAACAATGTGCTGCACAAACGGTTAATAGTCATTGTTGATGTTGTTCAATGTGTTGATGTGTTTATATATACAGGCTTCTGATGTCAGAAAGTTCAGAACCAGTTGTTTTAGCAGTTTATTTTCTGGATTGGAAGGAAACTATTATATTTAAAGTTACAGTATGTTTTCATAGTATAAAGCTCTTTTATCTCAAAAGGAAAATGAGATTTTTCTAAATGATGTGCTGTAAGTTCAGAGCAGAAACTGTGGAACATTGAACACTCTGTGAGCTTCAGTCTGTCGTTTCAGGAATATGATTGGTCCCATGATGTATGACATCAGAATGACATCATTCATGACATTTTTTCCAGGATGCATTTAAAGCCACCAGATACTCCATCAGTCCCGACATGAAGTATGTGCTTTTTGCCTACAATGTCAAGCAGGTATGTTTGTCTTTCCTGTGAATTTCACAGGTAGAAAATATCCTCTTTGTCTGTTAAAGATGAGGCATGAAAATGTGTTGTTTGAGTGATTTACTCGTATCATAGTATGATGCTACACAACAACACCAGAGCGTGATTACACACACATGTAGCATGTTTCTGTATTCATTCATGAGCTAAAGATTGATTCTCTTCTGTCAGAGACGCCCAGTGTTCAAACCCGACTTTAACACCCTCTTTAAATTCACCCTGTTCTTTGATTAAAAAACACAAGTACACCAAGCTTTTACTTTTATAATAACTTAAGCACAAATGCCATCATATGGACTAGACTGCTCATTACTGTTACCCAGGTAACCATTTACACAATTACTTTTCATACCAGTTGAACTGTGGTTTTTTACCAAGAAATTGCCAGGAGCTCATGCTGAGATGATGCAAATGTTTGATATGATGTTTAAAGTCATTGAAACAGATTGAACAAGAATATTTCATTCTGTTATAAATATATTTATTGTTGATTATTTACATATTTCTTGGCTGTTTTCTGTGTATTGGTGTTTAAGATTAGAAAGGGTTATATTTCTGTTTCTTTTGTGAGCTGTAATTTAGACAGTCATTTTAATCTTTTTCGAGTATGTTTCGATTAATAATCTTATATTTTTCTGATTACAGGTTTACCGGCATTCATTCACTGCATCCTACATTATTTACAACATTCACACCAGGTAGAATAATAACAGAACAAATGTACAGTGACTAGAGATGTTTTTAGGTGTTATTAATGTGGTATAGAGAAGACAAACCCTTGATTTTAGTTGGCTGATACTCACATCTTTACAGCACATATGTTCTTCATTTCCATAGCTAATTTATACAAATCTTGTAACATTAAACAGAAAAGGGTGTAAAGTCTCAACTTTATTGGATTAAAAACCTCATGAGGATCTGTCATCTGCTGAAGTCCTGCAGGGGGCTAAAACTACTTTAATCCAATAAAGTTGAGTGCTCCACCTCTTTCTCTTTATTTTGATTTATTTAGATTTTTATCTGCAACACTTCAGTTGGTTGAGCAGCTTTTAACATTGAAATATTCATCTCCATAAATACTGACCCATTGATCACAAACTATTGGGAAAAAATTCATTGGGTTAGATAAATACTGTAAATATACTGTTGCATTTAAATATCAGCTAACTGTGTGTGTGTGTGTGTGTGTGTATGTGTGTGTAGGGAAGTTTGGGAACTGGACCCTCCAGAAGTGTTGAACTCTAAACTTCAGCACGCTGCATGGGGCGTTCAGGGGAATCAGCTGGTGAGATTCATCATTTAATTATTACTTGCAGTCATAGAAGCATCCACATTAAATATTAATGATGCTAATTACACACTTTTCAGTCGTGACAACCTTGAAAGATTTAGCATGTTAAAATGGGGAAAAATACACATACATACTGAGTTAGCATGTGGACATGCTGCTACACAATTAGACATAACAAATGATTCCCTCAACAAAGCAGATCTATCACAAGACTTATGTACTGCTGCTGCTCCGTGTACACCAAGCGTATGTTAGCTAATGGCGTAACGCTAATGAACTACATTTCTATGAGTGACTTGGCCTGCTTAGCCAAATAGTTTAAATGCTAGTGACCTAACTCATAATGTGTACCTCAAACAGGAAAGCCCAGAGATGATTTAACTTGAAGTTTAGACTAGATATGTGAGGATTTATTTAATCGAATGTCCTAAGATAGTGATGTGTGCAAGCTAGATTTGGCAAAGAGTTACCTTACTAAAGACACACTTTTACAGTATGTGTCACAGCCAAAGCTGACCATACTGTGGAAGCTGTTAGAAGAAAACCCCCAGCAAACCACCTGAGCAAATAGCATCAGAGAAAAAACTCTCACAGTGCTCTGCAGAGAAACCAGCTCAGCTGCAAAACTGAGCCATTTAAATGCTAGACAAAGAGAGAGATGCAAGTTGATTGGCTCTCCGATAACGAGTCAGAGGACCAATCAGCCTATGCCATACGAGCCGATTGGATTAACATGTCACATGTGAGCGAGCTGATTTGCTAACAGATAACAAGTGAAAGAACCAATCAGCTTGCACCACATAGAGT
Source organism: Xyrauchen texanus (assembly GCF_025860055.1). Taxonomy (NCBI): domain Eukaryota; kingdom Metazoa; phylum Chordata; class Actinopteri; order Cypriniformes; family Catostomidae; genus Xyrauchen; species Xyrauchen texanus. The sequence goes on along the minus strand of NC_068289.1, from coordinate 37,896,470 downwards.
TCGTTTGAGATGAGCAAGTTCTGCGCAGAACCGACCACCGGTGATCACCGGTAGGTGCATGCCGGTTATAAATCTGTGATATCATGAGGAAGTATGTCAAAAATACTCCCACGAGAGCGTGGCGGCCGCAGTTGCTTTTTCTGAGCTGTGCAAACTGCAATCACGATGGGAAATGACATGCTGAAGACACAGCTTAGTGCTTATTGGCTTAAACAACCATAATGTTTCATTCTCTTCTAAAGTGTGTGATTTTATTATCTCTAATATCACGTTTTTATATGTATATATATATATTTATATGTATAAATTATATGTGAATATTCCCAACATTCTGAGTGCAATGTGTATGGGACATGTGATTGGGATCATATTTCTGAAATATCTTTATTCAACTACAAATGGATAGAAAGACACATCTTATGGGGGAATTAAATAACAGGTACATTAAGTGTCTTATTCATACAATTGATTTTCATTTCAAAGCAACAGAATTTAAATTGCATCCACAAAAAGCACATGAACGTGAATCCTGCGATATCTGCCTTTGATCTTGTGGTGGATGATCCACTACGAGAAGGTTTCAATTGTTTCAATTGTTGTCGTTGTTATGAAATTCAAACTGTAAATGTTGTTTTTCATACTCTTTAAGACGGGACTGCTGCATTTACCATATTTCCTCCAATCAGCATTTATCTTTACTATAAAATTACAGCACGTAAAATACATGAACATCAGATGAGATGTTGAAAGACACAATGCCAGTAGCTGATTGACCATCTCTCATGTAATTATTAGCATACAAGCCGCGGTGATATCAACAACATTCACCTTATATTTACCTCAGGAATGTTATTCCAGTGTTTATAGTTTGTTAGCGTAATAAAATGAACTGGAGAGAAAGGAAATGAAGAACATTTTAAATACCATTACTGTTAGAAGTGCGACAACAGATGTGGAGTGGATACAACTAATTTAACCGCTTCAGTGCCAGAGGATGTGTGACAACTCTATAAATACCCCCTGTGTGTGTGTGTGTGTGTGTGTGTGTGTGTGTGTGTGTGTGTGTGTGTGTGTGTGTGTGTCAAAGTGTAAATTCATGGATGTGTTTTATGATCCCGCATTGATGTGGATATCATTAATTTAATGTCTGTATAACATGTGCATACTGATCATGAAATTGTAGTGTCCTTGCATTATACTTTTTTACTTAATCTGTAATTTATGTCTTTATTATTTAATGTATTTTGAAATAAAACTCCCAATTTAAAAAAAATCATTTCAGATTTTTTTTTTTTTTGCAAAATTAGTTTTCTCAAAAACAAGTTGTTTTGACAGCCAACATTTAAATATTATATCTCTGAAATGGTTTGGGATGGAAACATAAAAATTATTTCATTAGAAAGCTGAGACCTTCCTTTTTATTTTAGTGCATGAAATGTCTTGGTTACTCTCAGAACCTCAGTTCACTGATGGAGAGAATGAGACGTTGTGTCGATGTAGTGACACTAGGGGTCCCTATAGAAAAATGCCACAACAACTAAACCGTGTTACGTGTAGGCCTACTGCTGATGCAGGTGTAAGCACGTGGCTGCGTGCGTAATAGCATCAGTCTGCACGTAACCTCCCCCAATGCCCCAAAAGACATCATTTAGTTCCCCACATCCCTGAGGTGGGGCAGCGACATAACTATCATGGAAGCAGGCCACTCCAGTCATGGCCTTTTCTCTCTATGTTTTTCTCTCCACAGAGTGTTAGATTCAGCTGGGGCTATCTAATGCTATCATACGCATCGGGGAAGGTGTTCTTTTCCATTCCTATTCTTTCAGGGGGAAAAGACCCTGCAGAGACCACATCCTGCCCAAAAGGGGAGGTCAACATGTGGCAATACGGCACTTGGGCTCAGTAGCTGCACATGGAAGAGGCGCGGTGTTATGTCCCCCCACGCAAGGGGGGGAACTCTACAAATTCTAAACAGCGACCGGGGGCAGAGAGAGCTCTGCCCAAGGGAGACGTGGGTCCGCTGATATGGAGACCGTACAGCAGAATATACATCACAGTGGTTACCTGGATTTATCGGCACCTGTGGAGCACCTATTCCAGTACAGGGCTGTGGCAGGGCGGAGGACGGGTCTGGGTGTGTAGGATCAGCCCTGCCACATTCCTCCCTCATTCTCTCAGGCTGGGGAGCCCCCAGCATGACGTACACCCCCCTTTCCCTGGGGGAGGGCGTGTCTCAGGTCATCTGCCGGCAGGTCATCCCCGTCTACCTGGACGAGGGAGGGGACAAGGGGAGGGAAACAGAAATAATTAATCTGGGGGGGGTACTTCCTGTAACAGTGTAGTACCCCCATAAAAAACACTGTAAAATTTAAAAGAGAGGGAAAAGGCCAACGCAAAGCAGCAGTGAGAGAGAGAGAGGAGAGAGAGATGAAAAAAAATACTCTTACTTGCCAGTTCTCCGATACGCCGCAGCTTGTTACTCGGCCACTTCTCTACCCTCTATCGGACGACAGCCGCGCCTCTCCAGTTGCAGTCAAACCCTGGTGCATTGCAGTGGCCGGTAGGCGACTCCTGCACCCCTGGCAGCAGCCCTGACCGCTCAAGGCGGTCGGCTAGGAGCCCCTTCTCCCCTCGCGGTTGGCGGCCATCGTCCTCTTCCAGGCAGCTGGGTTCCTCGTCCCCCAGCAGACGGCCATGGCTGCTTTGTTGGGGTGGATGGTAGTGGCGAGACCTCTACTACGGCGTATCCCTCCTCCTTCCCGGGTTTTGGCACCAGTGTAAAGGGATCAATGGAAAGCAGGAGGGAAGAACTGGCTTTTCAACATAAATAATGGTTTAATAATAAACCGAAACTTAAACAGACAAACACACAGGACGGACATGTCCGTTAACGATCTCTCTCTCCCGTACGATCCTCTGCAGTCGACCTTTATCCTTCTCAGAGGCTTAATTAGCCTAATAAGGGACCGGGTGTGTAGGATCACGACCCGGCCCCGCCCTCCGCCCTGCCACAAGGGCATATTAGATGCCGTAGTGGGGCTGACTGCGAACTCCGCCGCCAAGTTTGCGAACCATAGGGCTAGGTAGAAAGAACATCTAGGGTCCACGACTTCATGAACTCGGGGTAAAAGCAAATTTTTTCACCTCAAGGGAGGGATACACAAGCGATACACCATACTCCAGCTGTTCCGTATTTCCGAACTCTACCTGTTCATACCTGAAAGAACACGGGACGAAACCGGCTCAACCTGGAGATTGTAAAATCTCACGAAGGTATTGGGTGTTGCCCAGCCTGCTGCTCTGCAGATGTCTGCTAGATAGGTGCCATTGGCTAGTGTCCACTAGGACGCCACACTCCTTGTAGATTGTGCTTGAACCCGCAAGGGGATGGGCATGGCCTGGGTCTGGTAGGCCAATGCAATAGCATCCATGATCCAGTGGGCAAGTCTCTGTTTAGAGATGGTGTTCCCTTTCCGCTGTCCACTAAAGCAGACAAAGAGTTGCTCAGAACATATAAAGCTCTGCGTGCGATCCAAGTAGGTGCGCAAAGCACGCACCGGACACTGCAATGACAGGGCTGCCTCCTCCCGGGAGAACGCTTGCAGGTTCACCACCTGATCCCTGAAGGGGGTCGTGGGAACCTTGTGCACATAGCTCGGTAAGGGTTCTCTGCCGAACCAAACTCCAGGCAAGAGTCGCTGACATAGAACGCTTGCAGGATCCCCACCCTCTTGATGTAGGTGAGCCCAATCAGGAGGGCCATGTTTAAGGAGAGAGCTTTCTGCTCTACTGATTCTAGTGGCTCAAAGAGGGCTCGCCGAAGGCCCAGGAGGACCACGGAGAGATCCCATAAGGGGAAGAGGCATGGCCTGGGAGGATTCAGCCTGCGGGCACCTCTGAGGAACCTGATGATCAGGTCGTGTTTCCCTAAGGACTTACCATCCACTGCGATGTGGTGTGCGGCTACGTATACCTTCAAGGTGGAGTGGGACAGCCGCCCCTCCAACCTCTCCTGTAGGAAGGAAAGCCACATCCAACTCCACATCTCTGGGGGTTAGGGTTATGGTGTCTACCACTACTGGTGGTAGGCCACTTAGGAGAACCAAGTCTGGGTGGGCAGTATGGGGCCACGAGGTTGACTTGTTCCTCGTCCACCCTGAGTTTGCACCGGGCCCGGGAATGGAAATTCCACTCGCCAATTCTCATTGGCCTTTTCTCAAAGAATGGGAGGGGTTCGGGGCTCTCAAGAGTGAACCCTAGTATCACTACATCAACACAATGTCAAGTGAGTGGCAGAAGGGGAACTCATAATGTGATTTGGTCAGTGTGACTCAGTATGATGGAGTAGTTCACATATATAATATTTAAATACGTTCATAGCTACATATCTGTACACGCATTGTTATTTCATTTATAACATATATTTTTTTAATCAAATGATTTATATCATGTGGTTATATAAGTGCCCACATCAGTGAATGATTTTTAACCATCTGTGTGTGTGTGTGTGTGTGTGTGTGTGTGTGTGTGTGTGTGTGTGTGTGTGTGTGTGTGTGTGTGTGTGTGTGTGTGTGTGTGTGTGTGTGTGTGTAGGTGTACATATTTGAGAATAATATTTATTATCAGTCTGACGTGAGGACCAACTCTCTCAGACTGACGTCATCAGGGAAGGAGAGCGTCGTCTATAACGGCATTGCTGATTGGCTCTATGAAGGTGAGAATTTGCTCTTATATCTCTCTATATAAGAAGATGAAGATCACATCAACACCAATTGACTCCAGAGAGAAACAGAATGTGTGCATGAAATCACAAACTATTCAAGCTTATTAGAATTTAATGTGTTCTGTGACATTTTAAATAACACTTCTTGGCAACAGGGTTACAGTTCAACATTTCTGTTCAACACACTCTAGATGAAGATGAAAGAGATATGTCAACTTCATCTAACTCTGTGTGTGTGTGTGTGTGTGTGTGTGTGTGTGTGTGTGTGTGTGTGTGTGTGTGTGTGTGTGTGTGTGTGTGTGTGTGTGTACAGAGGAGGTCCTACACACTCATATAGCACACTGGTGGTCACCTGACGGAGAGCGTTTGGCGTTTCTGGTCCTGAATGACAGTCTGGTGCCAAACATGGTGTTGCCCACTTTCACCGGCTCTACTTACCCAAAGGGCAGACAATACCCATACCCGAAGGTTAGTTACTTTACTTGACCTTAGAGACTTCACTTGCCCTGACACTACCTATCAAAATTACAGTTAGTTGGCAAACATTTGGTTCATTTAGCAGAGATAAAATATGCATCCATCCATCTCGCTTCACTGCTGCAGTTCTGGTTTCCATTTGTGTTTTGACTTTTTGAAATGTAAACACTTTAATTGTCGGTGTGTCTAGGGAGCATCCAGTCGCCAAAAAACCTGTAAACATTTTATTGTTGACATTTTATGACAATCATGTGAACGTTACTGCGACGAGTCACTTTAATCGAATCTCCTCCCAGTGTTGTTTTAAATGTCTTGACGGAGATATAATTTACACGGAAGGCACATTTAAATTAACCTCTATTATATTAGATTATGAAATTTCAAAGGAATTGTCTTAATTTAATGAATGAAAGCACAATCACGTTATTCAAGCTAAACATTTTAAAATGTGTGTTAGAATAAAACACAAAAACATGCTGTATTGTGACTGTTTGTCAAACGTTTGAAGTGTTTTTATAAGTGTGTTTGTGTCTCATGGTGATGTGAATGTGCTGAACTCCACATCTGATAGAACACCTGTGTGTGAACGAACTGCATTTATCCACTTTAAATCACCAACACATCAGTTCATTCAAATCAAAAATCACTAAGAAATGTCAAGTTAGTTCCAGCAGCATTTGACACACAGATGACATTGACTTCAGAGTCTAAACATTTACTGAGGACACTGTTTGCAAAATTTCATTTCTATCTGCTTTAGTCAGATAGATCTAATAAAATGTTCATGTGCATTAATAGATTCATGTGTTCACTTGTGTTGTGATTTCAGGCAGGGCAGCACAATCCAATGGTAAAACTGTTTGTAGTGAATCTGTATGGACCGACACACACTCTTGAACTCACACCACCTGATGAACTCAAACTTAGGTAATGTGTGTGAGTGTGTGTGTGAGTGTGTGTGTGTGTGTGTGTTTGAGTGTGTGTGTGAGTGAGTGTATGTGTGAGTGTGTGTGTGTGTGTGAGTGTGTGTGTGAGTGAGTGTGTGTGAGTGTGTGTGAGTGAGTGTGTGTGTGTTTGTGTGTGTGTGAGTGAGTGTATGTGTGAGTGTGTGTGTGTGTGTTTGTGTGTGTGTGAGTGAGTGTATGTGTGAGTGAGTGTGTGTGTGTTTGTGTGTGTGTGAGTGAGTGTATGTGTGAGTGTGTGTGTGTGTGTGTGAGTGTGTGTGTGAGTGAGTGTATGTGTGAGTGTGTGTGTGTGTGAGTGAGTGTGTGTGTGTTTGTGTGTGTGTGAGTGAGTGTGTGTGTGAGTGAGTGTATGTGTGAGTGTGTGAGGTCTGTCATGGAGACTGCAAGTCTCATCTCTCTCTCTCTCTCTCTCTCTCTCTCTCTCTCTCTATGTAGGGAGCACTATGTAGTGATGGTGAAGTGGATCAGTAAGACTAAGACAGCAGTGCGCTGGTTAAACAGACTTCAAAACATCTCTGTTCTTACTGTGTGTGACTCCACCACTGGAGCCTGTGTCAAGGTACACACACACACACACACACACACACGTGCATATACAGTAAATACACACAGACACACAGACACACACACACACACACACACACGTGCATATACATAATAGCGGTGATGATGATGCTGTTTATTTTCAGAGACATGAGGAAACATCAGATGTTTGGCTCTCCAGACAGGTGAGTTTGTGTTGCTCACTGCAGCTGGACTCACATTCAGACACATTGAGTTTAATTATTATATTTTCAGGAGATTTTTCACCGTATTAAGACATATTGTTCTCTGCTCCAGAACCAGGAACCGTTCTTCTCACGAGACGGCAGCCGATTCTTCCTGACAGTTCCAGTGAAGCAGGGGGGACGAGGAGACTTCCACCATGTGGCCATGTTCACCTCTCAGGTACAGATGAGCCATAATCAGTACAAATAGATCTATACATTTCTAGCATCAGTTTGAACTAGACAGAGTGATTACATATTTCACTATATAGAGTTTACTGCTGAGGCGTTGTATTTCTGTGTCGTTTGTTTGTTCAGGTACGAACGGATCAGAATGAGGTGCGTCATCTTACATCGGGTAACTGGGAAGTGACAGAGATTCTGGCGTATGATGAGAATGCACAGAGCATGTGAGTAATTTTATTTCTATAGCACAAATATCTTTATCCTTCAGATTACAAGACTTACAAAAGAGTTATCAATGAATATAGGACCATGTTTACACGCACCTTTATGGCTGTCCTACCTGTTAAATATCTATTTACACCCGTGTCACTATTAGCCAGGATAGACATTTCTACAACAAATTCTGTCTGTTCTCCTCAAGGCAGAGAAAAAGTGTAAAAGGGTTCTTCCATGTGAAATATTGAAATAACTATATTGCACAATCCCAGATGCGGCAGGTGTACGACAATCAGCAGTGAAACATTCTATACCATTATATTCAATGTACACACATCACCTCTCAGCATCCATCGGCTTCACCAACACTAATCGTTCAGCATTGTTTTAATGCAACAACCTGCAAATTCATTGATGTCACTTCGATTATTCTCGATGAAGTGCCAAACCTTGATCTGTAACTTTCATCTGCACAAGTTAAACTATAAAACTATAGTAATTGTGTTCATTCAGATATTTCCTGAGCACTGAGGGTTCCCCCACACAAAGACATCTCTACAGGTGAGAATCTGAATCTTTGGCTAATGTCTTTTGGCTAATATCTTGTTTATAGTACAAATAACATCTGTTGATCAGCAGCCAGCGCTTTTTTGAAATGATATGTTCAGTAACATTTTTAAAACAATGTATCTTGATTTAATGAATATGAAATATGTCATTATAAAGAAGGTATTGGTAAACAAGTAATCAGGCCTCTGATTGGTTCCTTTTGTGTGCAGTGTGTCAACAGTGGGGTTGTTTCCACGGCGATGTCTGACCTGTGAGCTCAATAAAGCTCACTGCACGTTCTTCAGTGCTGTGTTCAGCTCCTCCAGTAAACACGTTCTGCTGCACTGTAAAGGTATAAAGAGAAGTCTTGATGAGTGTGTGAATACTGTCTTTCTCATGATGCTTCTACAAATCCATCCAGACCATGTGCACATGATGCTGAAGTGTGAAAGACACTCTTCAATTGAAATAGTTTTGGATTGTCTGCAGGTCCTGGAGCCCCAACAGTGATCATACACACACTGAACACTGCCAGTGAGTATTCATCTAAACATCCATCTGTCCGTCTGCCAGTCAGTGATTTCCTTATTTCAATAGATCAACATTTAATCAAAGTTATGTCTCGTCAGATTATTATATCCTGGAGAATAACTCTCTGCTCAAAGCTGCTCTCAGATACAAGAGAATCCAGCTGACGGAGTTTAGAAGCATCCAGACGGACCACTTTGGTAAAGTACCTGACAAACAGCACCGAACGACTTCAACACTAACCTTGCGCTGCTGTCGAATGTGTGTGTGTGAAATGGATTTAATATCTTGAGTGTTGTTGATGTGAAAACTGTTTCTGCAGAGCTGCCGCTGAAGATCATTTATCCACCCGATTTCTCTGAGGCCCGCCAGTACGCCCTACTGCTGATGATGTAAGCAGATGTGTGTGTGTTTGTGTGTGTGTGTGTTTGTGTGTGTGATTGTGTGTGTGTGTGTTTGTGTGTGCGATGTGTGTGTGTGTGTGTGTTTGTGTGTGTGATTGTGTGTGTGTGTGAGTGTCTGTGTGTGTGTTTGTGATTGTGATAGTGTGTGTGTGTTTGTGTGAGTTTGTGTGTGTGTGTAGCAGTCATGTAGGCAGTTTCATGTTATAAAGACAAGACTATAACGAGTTGTTCATTTTGAGCTCCATGTGGAGGCCTGACAGAAGTTTACTGCAGTGCAACATTGTTCTGTTCCCTTCCGAGGGAACTCGCACTGCGTCGTTGAAAACGACTCTTTGGGGAACGCTCCTTAGCGTGCGCCTCTGAATTATGAATGAAACTATTCCAATCTTGATTGGTGTTGCGTCATGACGTAACATGTGACGGCATAACCGGATGCATAAAAGTGACGCCGGTACACACACACATTAGCTTTCGCTCTTCAGCAAGCGCTTTATGTTGAAATTGTTTGTCTTATTTGGTGTTGTTTGTCTGATTTAAAAATAGTATGGCCACCGAACAGTTCAAGAAGTGCGTGCACCCCTGCCCTCGTTTCATTACGTGTAGGGACACGCACGCTTTATGTGTGAACTGTTTGGGAGCGCAGCACGCACAGGCAGCTCTCGAGGGATCTGCCTGTGAAAGTTGTGAAGCACTACCCATGAGAGTGCTGCGCTCCCGGTTGGCGTGCTTTGATGAGCACGGTCAGGCTCGCGTTCCCCACGGTTTTGGTCCCGCGTCTGTTGAGGCAGCGCGGCGATTGAAATCGCAGGGTTCGCAGCGGGATTTTGCAGATGAGAATGAGACTGCTGCGGCACGTTCTCATTCTTCGTTTGAGGATCCCGAGCCTACTGTGAGTGGTGCAGAAGCCCGTGTCGCGGCTTCTTCTGCCCATGATCAGGTCCCGTTGCTTGAGCTCACTGCTTCCGAGGAAGTGGATATGCTCAGTATCGATGCGGACGACCGTGAGCCAAGCACGCCAGTTTTCGGCCAAGCTTATGAGGAGCTGATTGAGGTTGTGACGCGTGCCGTGGCCAGACTGAATATCAGCTGGCCACAAAATGAGCAGGGAACGCAAGTTGAAAGCAAATTAGACGTGCATTTCCTGCGGCACAGATCACAACCTCAGCGCCGGGGTTTCCGTTTTTCCCCGATCTCCACAAAGATATCTAAAACGAGATCGTGGGGTAAACCGCATTCGTCCCGTATCTCCAGCCCCAGTTTTGATTACAGACGATGTTTTGGGGGCACGGGATATGGGAAACCAACCCCGGCGCTGCCTAGTAAGCCCTGCAGAGATACATCTGCTTTAATAAGTAGGGCTTACATGGCTGCACACAATCGGTGTTGGTTTCCCGCCGTCTCTGACGCTTCGGGCCACATCAATTTCCAGCGTGTCAAAAAAATAAATAAATAAATAAAAAAAAAAAAAAAAAACCCAACAAGCATCAATTGTGGTCACAAGAACCGTATCGACTAAATCCTGCCGGTTTCCCGCTTCAGGAAGTCAGGAACAGTGCTCGAAAAACACCCGAGACCAGCCTCGAGAGGCTGGTTCCCTTAGTTGAAGCTTCGGGAAAGAGGTCCTACCGAGGTGGTAGGTTGCTCTCGCAGCGGAGTCCTCAGGAAATCGGTGTCGGTTCCCGCCGTCTCTGACGCTTCGGGCCACATCAATTTCCAGCGAACGCACACCATGCCGTTCGCGTCAAAAAATAAAAAACACACATCAATTGTGGTCACAAGGACTGTATCGACTAAATCCTGCCGGTATCTCGCTTCAGGAAGTCGAGAACAGTGCTCGAAAAACACCCGAGACCAGCCTCGAGAGGCTGGTTCCCTTAGTAGATTTTGTAGAGGCATGGAATCATCTTCCCAACATATCTGCATGGGTCCTGCATATAATAAAATCAGGGTACAGACTGCAGTTTGGGCACCGCCCCCAAATTCTCTGGGGTGGTGCAGACTACAGTGGTTCCGGAGCAGGCTCAGGTGATGGAACAAGAAGTGCAATCTCTGCTGCTGAAGGAGGCCATAGAACGTGTTCCTCATTCAGACAGGGAGTCCGGTCTTTACAGCCGGTACTTTATAGTTCCAAAAAAGGATGGGGGGTTGAGGCCGATTTTAGATCTCAGAGTTTTGAACCGGCCTTTGAGGAGGTTCAGGTTCAAAATGCTTACCATTCCTGTCATCGTGAGTCAGATCAGATCCGAGGACTGGTTTGTCACGATAGATCTAAAAGACGCCTATTTTCATGTACCCATCCTTCCATGTCACAGGAGGTTCCTGAGGTTCGCTTCGGGGCTGAAGCTTACCAATATCAGGTTCTTCCGTTCGGCCTAGCACTCTCTCCCCGCACATTCACCAAATGTATGGATGCAGCTCCTGCTCCTCTGAGACTTCAGGGCATCCGCATACTGAATTTTATCGATGACTGGCTCATTCTGGCCCAGTCTCGAGAAATGGCGGTTCGGCATCGAGATGTCGTCCTTGGCCATATTCGAAGTTTGGGGTTGAGACTCAACACAAAAAAGAGTGTGTTACAACCATCCCAGTGCACAATGTTTCTGGGTGTTGTGTGAGACTCGGTTACGATGCAGGCACGCATGTCTCCTGCACGTATCGAGTCCGTTCTGGCGATGGTGTCCGGGTTAAAACTAGGCCAGGCCATCACTGTAAAGCAGTTTCAAAGACTACTGGGCCTCATGGCAGCGGCATCCAACATTATACCTTTGGGCCTTCTACACATGAGGCCCCTCCAGTGGTGGCTGAAAGCCAAGGGGTTTTCCCCCAAGGGGAATCCATTTCGTATAATCAGAGTAACGCGCAGATGCCTTCGTTCTCTGCTAATATGGAAGAAACCTTGGTTCCTGTCCCTAGGGCCAGTGTTGGGAGCGTCATGTCGCCGGAAAACCGTTTCGACAGACGCCTCCCTCACTGGCTGGGGCGCGGTCATGGACGGCCGCTTTGCCAGGAGTCTGTGGCAGGACCATCATCATTCTTGGCACATAAACTGTCTAGAGATGTTGGCTGTGTTCAGGGCTCTGAGGAGCTTCCTTCCAGACATCTAAAGTTACCATGTCCTAGTACGTTCGGACAATACATCAGTGGTAGCTTATCTGAACCAACAAGGGGGACTCGGATCGCGCCCTCTGTGCAGACTGGCGCATCAGATAATTCTTTGGTCCCAAGGGAAAATACTGTCTATCAGAGCAATGTATGTTCCGGGGGTTCAGAATCAGGGAGCAGACATCCTGTCGAGGCAGGGGCTGAGGCCCGGGGAATGGAGACTTCATCCAGAGGTGGTGAAGTCGATAGGGGACAAATTTGGACCATCGGAAGTGGATCTATCCGCGTCTCGAGGGACGTCCCACTGTCCACTTTGGTTCTTCCTCTCACATCCAGCCCAACTGGGGTTGGATGCCATGGTACAGGCCTGGCCGAGGCCTCGCCTGTACGCATTTCCCCCGATCGCTCTGCTCCCGGGAGTCCTGGAAAGGGTCCGCCAAGAGGGCATCAGTCTACTTCTGGTTGCCCCGATGTGGCCGGCCCGAGTATGGTTCTCAGACATAATTTCACTCCTGATAGCTCCGCCACAGCAGATTCCTCTGAGGAGGGATCTGTTGTCTCAGGCAGGGGGCACAGTTTTCCACCCTCGTCCAGAGCTGTGGAAACTGTGGGTCTGGCCCCTGAGGGGGTTCAGTACCTAAATGCTGGTCTATCAGCGGGGGTGGTTGAAACCATACTTGGCTCTAGGGCTCCATCTACTAGGAGATTATATGGCCTCAAGTGGAATGTGTTCTCCACTTGGTGTAGAGAACATGAATTAGATCCAGTTAACTGCCCGGTGGCTTCAGTTCTGGAGTTTCTTCAAAATCGTTTCTCTGCGGGTCTCTCCGCTTCCACACTTAAGGTGTACGTGGCTGCCATTTCGGCTTTCCATGCACCACTGAGTGATGGGCCTCTGGGGAGGCACCAGCTGGTCATTCGTTTTCTCCGTGGTACATGGAGGATGAGACCGACAACCAGGTCCAGGGTTCCTGCCTGGGACCTGGCGGTGGTTCTCGAAGGGTTATCCCTGGCCCCCTTCGGACCCCTTCAGTCGGCTTCACCCAAGGACCTGATGTTCAAGATGGCTTTTCTCTTAGCTATTACCTCTCTAAAGAGGGTGGGAGATCTTCAAGCCCTGGCAGTAACACCAGCTTGCTTGGAGTTTGACCCTGGCGGAGTTAAAGCCATTCTGCACCCGAGACCTGGCTATGTGCCTAAGGTGCCTTCTAACGCGGCACGGTCTACGGTCCTGCAGGCTTTTCATCCTCCACCTCATGTGTCGGCAGAAGAAGAGAGGCTCCATTTGCTCTGCCCTGTCAGAGCTTTGGGCATTTACCTCGAGAGGTCCTCTTCTTGGAGGAGGTCAGACCAACTGTTAGTGTGTTTTGGGGTCACCTAAGAAGGGGCTCCCTGCCTTGAAACAAACCATTAGTAATTGGATTGTTCAGGCTATTATCTCGGCCTACAGGTGCGCAATTTGCCTTCACCTTTGGCCATAAGGGCTCATTCAACTAGAGGCATGGCGTCCTCTAGGGCTCTCTTATCGGGAGTGCCCCTCCAGGAGATCTGTGAGGCAGCCGGTTGGGCTACCCCGCACACTTTCATCAGGTTTTATAGTCTGCACCTCCCTAGTACGCCTGGCGCACGTGTGCTCTCGTCCTTGTTGAGTGCCTGAGTTCAGTTTCACTCTAGGGCAGGCCTTTTTTTGGTGCGTGGCCTAGTGGGCATTCGTTCCCCAAAGAGTCGTTTTCAACGACGCAGTCCGAGTTCCCTCGGAAGGGAACGTCTCGGGTTATGACTATAACCCTTGTTCCCTGAGAAGGGAACGAGACACTGCGTCATCCTGCCACGCCCCTCAATGCCTGAGAGCGGCTTGCTTCATCGCTAGGCTAATGTGTGTGTGTACCGGCGTCACTTTTATGCATCCGGTTATGCCGTCACATGTTACGTCATGACGCAACACCAATCAGGATTGGAATAGTTTCATTCATAATTCAGAGGCGCACGCTAAGGAGCGTTCCCCAAAGAGTCATTTTCAACGACGCAGTGTCTCGTTCCCTTCTCAGGGAACAAGGGTTATAGTCATAACCCGAGACGTTTTTCTTAAATGTAAAATCACTCAGAGATGCCTTTTTTAATCACAAATAGGGTTTATTTCTATTCTGTATAGAAAAGACGTGTGACGATCACATGTAGCATCTTGTGTCTGTGTGCGATACTCAAGTAATACAATTAGTTAAGACATAATTGAGTGTTTACTGAATCATATATGACTTGTATTACAAGGTAATTGTCTGTAACTGCATTGAAATGATGTGTGTTGTGAAAACCATTTTATAAATTACAATTATTTGACTTTACAATAGTGACGGCGCCCCCGGTGGCCAGCAGGTGAACGAGCGGTACTCAGTGGACTGGGACTCTGTGCTGGTCAGCTCTGATAATGTCATCACAGCTCGTCTGGACGGAAGAGGAAGTGGATTCCAGGGCCAGAAGATTCTACAGGAAGTGCACAAGCGTCTGGGAGCGTTTGAGGTTCAGGATCAGCTCGCTGCTGTCGAGTAAGATGTTTTTCTGTAGTTCATCCAAAAATGTAAAGTCTCTCATCATTTATTCATCCACATTTTGACTTCTTCTTTGGAACATAAATGGAGACGTTTGTCCACACGGCTCATTTTGTGTCCTGTTCTTGTTCAGGTACCTGCTGAAACTGCCTTACATCGACCGCAACAGGATCGGTGTGTTTGGTCAGGTAAGACACGGTTGAATTATTAAACACAGAAGACAAACTGTGTGAAGAATCATGACTCTAGAGTGTGTGTGTGTGTGTGTGTGTGTGTGTGTGTGTGTGTGTGTGTGTGTGTGTGAGCGTGTATTTATCACTTTGTGGGGACCAAATGTCCCCATAAGGATAGTAAAACCCGAAATTTTTGACCTTGTGGGGACATTTTGTCGGTCCCCATGAGGAAAACAGCTTATAAATCATACTAAATTATGTTTTTTGAAAATGTAAAAATGCAGAAAGTTTTCTGTGAGGGTTAGGTTTAGGGGTAGGGTTAGGTTTAGGGGATAGAATATAAAGTTTGTACAGTATAAAAATCATTATGTCTATGGAAAGTCCCCATAAAACATGGAAACACAACATGTGTGTGTGTGTGTGTGTGTGTGTGTGTGTGTGTGTGTTTCTGCAGGGTTATGGAGGTTATGTGGCACTACAACTCATTAAATCTTCTGAGAATGTGTTTCATTGTGCCGCAGCTCTGTCACCTGTGACGGACTGGAGTTTATATGGTGAGTGATGTTTAACACAATGATCGTTTTGGTGATAATAGGGTTGCAAGTGTGTGTGAGTGTGTGTGTGAGAGTGTGAGAGTGTGTGTGTGTGTGTGTGTGTGTGTGTGTGTGTGTGTGTGTGTGTGTGTGTGTGTGTGTGTGAACGTGTGTGTGTGTGGCGGGGTGGGGGGGGGTTGCGGGCAAGTGAAAGAGTCTAACAGGCAGTCGAGTAAGAAATGAGATGTGCAGATGGTGAGACTCTCCGTCCAGTTGCGTTTTATTTTCTCAATACTGTAGATAAGCAAATGTACATGGGATGAAAGCCGTCAATTTTCATACCGTGAAACCGGTATACCGCTGCATCCCCAGGTGAAAACACTCACCTTTATTTTGTATGTTCAGTAGCTGCACACATTCATGTTCAGACATCTTCTGTATTCACTGTTGGTGTTTGAGAGGATGAATGAATGAATACATGAATGTTATATTTTATAGCACTTTTCTAACATTACACTCAAAGCACTTGTCAGTGCAACTCATCAATGTCTCTCTCTCTCTCTCTCTCTCTCTCTCTCTCTCTCTCTCTCTCTCTCTGTGTCGTTCAGCCTCAGCTTTCTCTGAGCGTTATCTGGGGTTTCCTCTTCAGGACGACAGCAGATATCAGGTCAGAGGCTGTGCGAGTAATGTAAATATCCTCACCGAAATTACTGACTTAAATGTTCGTTGATGAGGATTTATTGATTTTGTTAATGATAACAAGTACGAGACAAAAAGATGCACCATGATGGTAATGAAATTATTTGAATAAGGGTTTAAAGATGCATTGATCTGAAATTTCAATGCATTGATTACTGAATATAAGGATCTATTATCATTACTATATTAATAAGCACTGTTACACAGATTACGTGAGACTTCTCACAAGAGATTCAGAGCACACAAGACTGAAGGGAATGTGATATAGTCTGGCTTTGATTTCTTCAGAGATATTGTTAAAGTCCATGAATATATTGACTAAACACAACACACAAGACCACACTGATGAAGATATTTATTTCTCTCCACATTGTAAAATCAGTCAACATGCAACATTGCACTTTGCTCTGAAAATCAGATCAGAACACAAATAGAATATAGAACATAAACACAGCAAAAATCCTAAGCATCACCTCTTCACCCAGATGGATCTGATCATAGCACTTCATGTCCTCTCTCGCAAAAACATGGTCTGCATGGGGTGTGCTAGTCCACTTATGCTAGTAACCAGCAACTGACTGACTCGGATGTTCATATTAGAGTAAACTAATGTTATACCAAAATACATTGTTTTACCATTTTTGAGGTATACATTGAAATTTCCATTTCAACACATACTTCAGTGTTTCCCATTCATTGATTAGACTCTGTCGGCCCACCACAGTCTCATATAATGAACCGAAACCTTTTTACACTTCTCAGTCTCATAATAACATAAAATAAAAGGTTGTGTTTTGCGCTCTCTCTCGTGCGCCAGTCAGCTCCTCACCCGCTGCTGTAAACTCATGCGCTCACATACTCACAGATATCTGCACTGGAGTATTCGTGGATCCGTCTAACTTTATTTGGTTGAGGAGGAAATCTTTGAGGTAATTAACGTTAACTAACATTAAATGTATCCACTGCATTTATACACACAATTTATCATCATAAGTGTACAAGAGCAAACAGATAATATTACTGCCGAAGTTACAATCATGATGATTAACGTAAATTAACGTTAGCATTACTAGGTTAATTGGCATACACTTACACTGCTTACGGCTTCACTAGCTATTAGCAGTCTGAGGTAACATTAAAAGATAAAAAGCTGAAACTGACATCCCTAGGTTGTACCCTGCTTTTCAGAATGAGCATACAGAAATATTTTAAGATATGTCAAACCCCAGATGAGGAAGAGACATGGTGTCTAAGTTAAATGAGCCCCTGTGAGAGATTAGTTAGCACCACAGACTGAAAAATGTGGGTTGGGTAGTGTCAATCCAGCTAATTTTAGCCAATCGCTTTTGGCGAGACAGGCCTTGGCTCTGTTTGTGAACAGCTGTCCATTAAACCCTGGCTGGTGGTGAAGAGCATCATGTATTTGGGGAAGAATTGGGGGCGCTGTTCCCCACAATTAAATGTATTTCAAAGTTGCCTACTGTAGCTTTAATAGCACCAAACTGTTTACAAGAGCACAACACTAGCCTCTTAATTTTGTTCTTGAAGTGTACCAGATGGATGTATTTAACTTTAAAATGTACAACATTTTCTTATGGGGGAGCATGCGAACCCCCCTAGAGGGTCAAAGGTCCACCCCCATAGTCTCACAAAATCCTGTGGGAATCACTGTACTTTTATTGTGAGTAAGGTGCCCGAGTGCAGAAAAAAACATAAAGGTAGAGCGTGTTTATTTATAATAGATGGGGGGTCACCTAAAGCCACACCCCCTTAAATGTTCCCGGGCTAAGCCCGAACCTCCTCAAGTCCTAGAGACATCCCTGGTGATTGCCACATAGTGCACTTTATAGGGAATAGGGAGCCATTACAGACTGTTCTGAAGGGAATTAATCAGTTAAAAGATTAATGCCAGCTGATTAAAGTTACCTATGATTGGTCAATGATACGTGGCAGCCGTGAAAATATAAGAATTCTCGTAAACATGGTTGACATGTGGAGCCTCCTCTGTTCTGCCGCCTCTCCCATTGAAAATGAATAAGGAACTTGCAGGCACAAGATACCTCGTAAAACCGCCTTTATACAATACTAATACAGTGGCAAGAACAAGTAAGTGAACCCTTTGTAATTAGCTGGTTTTCTGCATTAATTGATCATAAAATGTGATCTCATCTTCATCTAAGTCAGAAGTATAGACAAACACAATGTGCTTAATCTAACAACACACAAACAAATATAATCTTTAATTTCTCTAACATGTCCCATTAAACAATCACAGTGCTGTGTAAAAAGTAAGTGAACCCCTCGGCTAATAACGTCAACAAAATCTAATTAGAGTCAGGAG
The DNA here is from genome assembly GCF_025860055.1 of Xyrauchen texanus. NCBI lineage: Eukaryota > Metazoa > Chordata > Actinopteri > Cypriniformes > Catostomidae > Xyrauchen > Xyrauchen texanus. The sequence goes on along the minus strand of NC_068289.1, from coordinate 37,878,261 downwards.
TTGGCAAACCTGGCATCCAGTTAATGAAATGAGATTGTAGGTGTGGGTTAGAGCTACTTAAATATTTTGAGTTTGCTCTTCACAAGAAGCACTGCTGACATGGACCATGAGATCTCAGAAGACTGGAAAGTGTTATAAATGTATCTGGAAGAACTTAGATATTCATCTGTCCACAGTTGTCAATAAATGGAGATGATTTAGTACTATAGGTACTCTCTCTAGAAGTGGCCGTTAGATATTCATCTGTCCACAGTGAGACAAACTGTCTATAAATGGAGATGATTTAGTACTATAGGTACTCTCTCTAGAAGTGGCCGTTAGATATTCATCTGTCCACAGTTAGACAAACTGTCTATAAATGGAGATGATTTAGTACTATAGGTACTCTCTCTAGAAGTGGCCATTAGATATTCATCTGTCCACAGTGAGACAAACTGTCTATAAATGGAGATGATTTAGTACTATATGTACTCTCACTAGAAGTGGTCGTCCAGTCAAGATGACTCAAAGACACACCACAGAATGATCAATGAGGTAATAAAGAACCCTAGAGTGACCGATAAAGACTTGAAGGAATCATTGGAACTGGTGAACATCTCGGTTCATGAGTCTACTGTACATAAAACATTAAACAGGTGTGTGTTCATGAGTCTACTGTACATAAAACATTAAACAGGTGTGTGTTCATGGCAGGACATCACGAAGGAAGCCGCTGCTTTCAAACAACAAAACATTTCTGCATGCCTGAAGTTTGCCAGAGACCACCTTGACACTACTGGGAAAATGTTTTGTGGACTGATGAAACTACGGTTAAATTGTTTGCGCATAAAAAGGGCACCACATACCAACATGAAATCATCCAAACAGTGAAGTACGGTGGAGGGGGCATCATGATTTGGGGCTGACCGCTTGCCATCATTGATGGAAAAATGTATTCCCAAGTTTATCAAGATATCCTACAGGATAATATCAGGGTGTCTGAGCAACAGCTGAAGATCAGTAAAAGTTGGGTGATGCAACAGGACAATGACCCTAAACATCGAAGTAAATCCACTACAGAAGGACTTCAAAAAAAGAAAATCCTCCTTTTGGGGTGTCCCAGTCAGAGTTCAGATCTTAACCCAATAGAGATGCTGTGGAATGACCTCAAGAGAGCCGTTGTTTTGGTTTCTGCCCAATTTGTGAAAATCACTCTGAAATACTTGGAGTTTTTGATGCCAGAAAATAGACTTTATTATCAGAGATAACAAGCCGAGTTGCCCCTGCAGAAACAACTGATGTGTCTTGAGTTTGCACTCGCTTACATAGGTCTAACAAGGCATGGCTAAAACCTTCCATACATTTTTTTCTGTCTTCAGTCTGTTATTTTTAAGAAGAGAATATCTGGAACCTCTTTAAGGGGCCTTATCATATATTTTCTCTAGTTTCAAACCATGAGACTCAAGTTTACCATATATGAGTACCATATGTGATCACGCATTGCATTCTGAGGGGCCTAATTTTCACAGGCCTCTATACTCGCACACATACACACACACACACACACACACACACACACACACACACACACACACACACACACACACACACACACACACACACACACACGCGTTGTGTTTCCATGTTTTATGGGGACTTTCCATAGACATAATGGTTTTTATACTGTACAAACTTTATATTCTATCCCCTAAACCTAACCCTACCCCTAAACCTAACCCTCACAGAAAACATTCTGCATTTTTACATTTTCAAAAAACATAATTTAGTATGATTTATAAGCTGTTTTCCTCATGGGGACCGACAAAATGTCCCCACAAGGTCAAAAATTTCGGGTTTTACTATCCTTATGGGGACATTTGGTCCCCACAAAGTGATAAATACACGCTCACACACACACACACACACACACACACACACACACACACACACACAGACACACACACAGTAAAATGCATACTTGACCATCAGAAATAATTGTAGAATAAAATGGCTATATTTACACTTGATTCATTTATATTAAACTTGATAAAAATGTTCCACACCATTCACACCAGACATCCTAAGAATGTGAGCTGAACTGAAGCAGTTCTGTAAGGAAGAATGGTACAAAATTCATCTTAACGTTGTGCAGGTCTAATCCGCATGTATCGGAAAGGCTTGATTGATGTTATTGATGCCAAAGTGTTCACTTACTTTTTCCACAGTACTATGAATGTTTAATGGTATGTGTTCAATAAAGATATGAAAGATTATAATTGTTTGTGTGTTGTTAGTTTAAGCACATTGTGTTTGTAGAAAAGCAGAAAACCAGCTAATTACTAAGGGTGCACATATATTTTCTTGCCACTGTAGATAGTTTTTAATTCTATGACCCTGTCTGATTTAAATATGGGGCTTATCTGTCAGCACATGACATATTATATTTGTAATTACTGGTGCAATGAATATTAATGTTATATTATGCAAATCTATAATGCTTATTCCACTATTTACATACCGTCTGTGTGTGTGTGTGTGTGTGTGTGTTTACATATACATTATGTTACCTTTGATTGATATCAGATCTATAATGCATGTAACATTAGTATTATTTTTCTGTTTCTACATTCAGCCGCACACCTCACTGTTCCTAAATTTGTCTGTAACTCTAGTGCTCAAGTCTTGTGCTGTCTGAACATTCACGTAAAAACGTAAGATCTTTTTTTGCATATTTTTGAAGACAATAATCAATCGTTTTAAAATAATGTTATCGAATGGGATCTAATCAAATCATTTCCAAATTTCAAATTTCACGATACTGCGTAATCGTTAGGTAAAGAATCGTAATCGTATTGTTTTCAGTGCAAATATTTACAATCATAGATTTTATTTAAAACATACAGTTGACGAAAATAGGAGAAAAAAAAATAAAACTGCAAGATATTAAGGGGGGCACAAACAGAAGAAATATCTGTTTTGAGAAGAAACAGTGAATAAATAAGTGCACTTCTGCACACAGTCAGTTTCTGTGTTGGGATGTGCAGACGAGTCGAGTGTTTACCGCCTGGACATTTAAATGTGCTAACAGGAAGTGGGGAAAAACATTAGTGATGTTTCAGCTGGTGAAAGAAAAACAACTATTAATGTGAACTTTCAATCACTGAAATTAACGTGTTAAAATGTCCAGCTCTAGAAAAATGAATACTGTGTATTAGTTGTGTGTGTGTGTGTGTGTGTGTTCTCTAGTTCTCTAGTGTACTGCAGAATACACAGGCCTTCAGAGAGCAGACACTCATGCTGCTTCACGCCACTGCAGACGGTCAGTCACTTGTGTGCGTGTGTATGTGTGTGTGTGTTTATGTGTGTGTTTGTGTGCGTGTGTGTGTGTGTGTGTGTGTGTGTGTGTGTGTGTGTGTGTGTGTGTTAGAGAGAAAAAGGCAGTAAGCAGATAAAGTGAGAGGAATTGAGTGAGATATGGAGCAAACACAGATGATTGTCATTTGCGTTTTACATCTGGTGTGTTTGTGTTTCCTGCAGCAAACATTCATTTTCAGCACACAGCTGAACTTATCAAGAACCTGGTGAAGGTTGGAGCAAACTACACCCTGCAGGTACTCAAACTCCACATGAACCCTAAAGAGGGAGAGGAGTTTACACTTGTATTATTGTCATTATATTCATGATGTTAGTCAGAGGGGAACTGGCCCCCACAGTGAGTCTGGTTTAGGGTTAGGGTGGGGTTAGTCAGAGGGGAACTGGCCCCCACAGTGAGTCTGGTTTAGGGTTAGGGTGGGGTTAGTCAGAGGGGAACTGGCCCCCACAGTGAGTCAGGCGTAGGGTTAGGGTGGGGTTAGTCAGAGGGGAACTGGCCCCCACAGTGAGTCTGGCGTAGGGTTAGGGTGGGGTTAGTCAGAGGGGAACTGGCCCCCACAGTGAGTCTGGTGTAGGGTTAGGGTGGGGTTGGTCAGAGGGGAACTGGCCCCCACAGTGAGTCTGGTGTAGGGTTAGGGTGGGGTTGGTCAGAGGGGAACTGGCCCCCACAGCGAGTCTGGTTTAGGGTTAGGGTGGGGTTGGTCAGAGGGGAACTGGCCCCCACAGCGAGTCTGGTTTAGGGTTAGGGTGGGGTTGGTCAGAGGGGAACTGGCCCCCACAGCGAGTCTGGTTTAGGGTTAGGGTGGGGTTGGTCAGAGGGGAACTGGCCCCCACAGCGAGTCTGGATTAGGGTTAGGGTGGGGTTGGTCAGAGGGGAACTGGCCCCCACAGCGAGTCTGGATTAGGGTTACGGTGGGGTTAGTCAGCCTTCAGCTGCTCACTGGGGGTCTAAAGACAAAATCAATTAGCCAAGACTTTACAATATGATTTTCTGTAAAGCTGCTTTAAAAACAATGTGTATTGTGAAAAGGACTATACAAAGAAACATGACAACTTGTTTTCTCATTAGATTTAGTTCCCCTTCTGTCACTCACTCATAGTGTGTCGATGAAGTGACACTAGAGGTCGCTCTTGGGAGCCTGATTCACCTTCAGATCTTTGAGAAAAGGCCAATGAGAATTGGCGATTTGAATTTGCATGCCACTTCCCCAACATACAGGTATAAAAGGGGGGACAGCAGGGAATTCATTCAGACTTTTTCTTTGGAGCCGAGCGGTTGTATTAACAGCTGAGCTGAATACTACTGCCATCCATTCACCTCTCTGCGACGCATTGCTTTTGAACATACGGCACATTCCAGCGGTTCTCTCTCTCCACTCTGCACTCCGCTGCAGACTACACCCCTGGGCGCTTAAACAGCGCTTTAAAGAGCTTTTCCTCTAAAAGAGTGTGTGTTTCCTCTATTAGAGCAGGCACAGTGACATTGAACGTCTTCTTAAAGGTACGTCTTTTTAAAGATGCCCTTCTGTCTCTGTGCCTTTCCTGGATGCGGTCGTTACCTCTCCACCTCTGTCGGTCACGATCACTCCCTCTCATTCCTGCGCATTGAGGAAGCGTTCTTGGATGGTTTATGTTATCACTACGAGAGCGTAACCATGGCAACGTTGTGGTCACGGCTTTCCTTCTTTCAAGGAAAAACCACTTTGGCTGTCCCCCTTGCGGCTCCTTTTACCTACGGGTACGAGACCGCTTTGGTTGAAGCTGGAGGCTATTCGGGGGCTTCAGTGGGCACGGTTCCCCGTACTGTTCCTCCAGGTGAATTCCCCATGGACAACCCACTTCCCGGTATGCTCGTTTGCTTCTGTCCAGCACTGGGATGAGACAGGCTCACTTCACTGCCAACATCATGTCTCTTCCTGAGCTTGTGAGCCGGATGAGATGTCAATCGCTGCATTGGAGAGAGCCTTGGTGATGTTGGACGGCGAAGGCTTGACGACTGGGTTTTGGGTTCGGTGTGCCGCTCACGGCCACGCCCCCTCCAGTCTTGTTCTTCCTGGAAGTGATGTCCCAGGAACGTTGGATGTGATCCTTCCCTTAGTGCCCCTTTCCCAGAGCTTGGGTGCGTGGTTATCGCTTCCCAACCAGTCGCGCTGGCTTGCCAGAACCGGCCTTTTTCCCCTGACAGAATAGGAATGGAAAATGACACCTTCCCCGGCGTGTTTTATGAGCATTTTTAGGCCCCGGCTGAATATTTTTTCTATGGAAAGAAAAACTTATGGAGAAAAGACCACGCTAGTGTGGCCTGCTCCCATATTTGGTACTTCTCAGGGCATCTGGGGAGGCTCCGCGCAGCCCGAGTGCATCTGTTCCTACGCTCATAGTAGCTTGCCTACACCTGCATCGGCAGTTCACGTGATCAGTTCAGTCATTGTGGCATTTTGTATATCGGACCCCTAGTGTCACTTCATTGACACAACGTCGAGTGAGTGACAGAAGGGGAACGTCTCGTTACTATCGAAGCCTCCCAAGAGCGACCCCTAGTGTCACTTCATCGACATAATGTCTCATTCCCTTATGACAGTACCCTAACCCTAATTACTGTAAATTTATTGATAGTTGAATGTAATTTTAATTGTTTAGCATTTTATTGATAATTTGCTGGTTGGTTGTTGTTTAGATTTATCCAGATGAAGGTCACTTCCTGTCTAAGAGCAGCAGACGACACCTGGCAGTGACACTGAGCAGCTACTTCAGATCATGTCTGCAGGAGGAAATGCTTCCCATCAGTGAGGAAGAGGAAGAGGAAGAAGAGTGAAGATGACATGCAGCACACAACACACACAATGGGACGACAAAACACACTGGACGTCAAAAACATCAAACATCTTTAATCAGAACCGTTACACACACACACACACACACACACACCAGCACACAAACACACACACACACACACACACACACACACACACAAACACACAAGCACACAACTAATGATACCTTCTACTCTGAGAGTGTGAAAAAGTATATTTGCATGTGTGTAACAGTTATGATGGATATGTGCATTAGAGCTGTGTGAGTGTGTGTGTGTGTGTTTGTGATATTGTTGCTGGAAATGGATTTGATCGCCAAGACAAACATGAAAATATTTCACATATCAGAAATCACTGAGAACTCCCACTGGACTCTGATTGGTTTATTTGTCGGTCAATCACAGCACAGACTGCTCCAGCCACTGCATGATCTTTTGCTTTGCATCACTTTCTGTCTCTCTGTTGAGGAGGGCTGCATTTCCATAGTTACTTCACAGGAAAGAGTTACCGTCTCCATGACAACCACTCATGGGTAAGAACCATCATTTTGTTTGACAAAACCTCACGGTTCTTCTTGAAGACGGTCAGGTGTCAGAAACACACATGTGCATGATGCTCTCAGATAAGAAAAAGAGTGTACACGTGCAATGCATTCTGGGTGCTGTACAGAAGAGTGTGTATAGACGTATATTTTTTACGCCCATCATATCTCATGTCAGCTTAGAGATGATCACAGGATGAATCCAGTCACTGAATGTTTTTAATTAGTTTATTTGTTTCTTGGGGGCTTTTGTTTCGCTAATTGTTTAGTTTTGCTGTGTTGATGGGATGGGATTGGATGGGATGGGATGAGGTGGGGGGTTGGACTGATAGTTATGTCTAGTAATGACAATTACCGCTATAAATAAACCACTAGTCAAAACCAGACTGTTTTCTCTTAACTTCTGTTTCTTATGTGAACACTGTTGTAGGGCTCAGATAGATGCGACTGTAATAGTGTCATGTTAAGACTGTCAGTCCAAAAACAATCGGAAATCGGAAAACTGTCTACACTGTAAATCGCAACTGATCGGGTCCGATTTGTGTCCCATTACTATCATCATTTTCTGGCATATCTGCATAGTTTGCTATTGCAATGACATTGCATCAGTATGCAAAAAAACAACATAGAGGGATGGAATAGAAATTTGAGCATTTAACATACTACACCTGGACTACACCTTACAAGGCAGTGGCAGAGAAGAAGGAGGCTGGTATGTGCCACTTTATTTCGTGCTGTTGTCTCCGCCGGTATCCTAGTTCAAAGAGGTGTGTGATCCAGACAGACATCAGTGATTGGTGGACTCGTGTGATTGCCACATTTGATGAAACTTCAGAAGATTCCATTAATAATATTATCAGACCAATAGAACAGTCCGCCATCACACAGCATGTTTCCTGCAACAACATGTGATCATAACGTGTGCTTGTGTAGCGTGAATAGGTTACATACACTTTACACTTGAGATCTGATCAGAGCGTTCAGAATGAAAAACCCACATGAATGTAACCTGAAACGGATTTGTAAAAATTGTATTTCATGTGATTATTTGCCATTCAGACTTGGACTTGGACTGACAGTCTGAACATAGCTGTAGAGTCATTACGAACAGAAGGGTTCATCAGAAACTTCATTAATATAAAATGTTTTGTGTTGTACAGATGGAATAAAATAAGCACAGTTTAATGCTGAGAGTAAAACTGCACACCAAGAGCAATCATGAATCATGAGGTTTTAGGGTAACTTTTAATCCATGAAGGATTCTCTAGAAGCGTAATTAATTATTGATTTCTGTGCTCGTTCTGATAATCTATTACAGTTGAAATGAAACATGAGAAGTGTCGCACCTGTCCCTCGTCCTCCTGTCCGCTGGTCTGCAAGAATATGTATTAAAACAAAACTGGTCTGTGGTGTAAAAAAAGGAAACCAATGAAAAGAAAACTAAATAGGGAAAGTTTGTCAAGACAAAGCTTTATGTTGGTTTGAAAGATGGTGGTGGTGTAGTGGTCTAAGCACATAACTGGTAATCTGGTAATCAGAAAGATGCTGGTTCGAGCCCCACAGCCACCACCGTTGTGTCCTTGAGTAAGGCACTTAACTCCTGGTTGCTCCGGGGGGATTGTCCCTGTAATAAGGGCTCTGTAAGTCGCTTTGGATAAAAGCGTCTGCCAAATGTAAATGTAAAAGATAAGTTTGATGGTTAGATGGACATTATAGTAAGACTATAAATAATCAGACACATAGTCAAATTAGCAAGAATTAGTTTGATTCAGTCTTTTTGTGAGAAGATGTGATTGCTAATATGCACATGTCATCAGTGGTTGCTGGTCTACTGTGTTGTTCTTTCCTTCTTCCTAATGTATTACAATTTGTATTTGTGCAAACAATTACTAAAATGGGAAGACGAAACTGCTATCTATCATTTAAAATACAGGTCTTATTCTTTTTTTATTAAAAACGTTCATTTTAAGATGAATATTTTTGTGTTGTTTTATTTGATTATAAATAAACAAACATACATTATTTCTGTCAGCAAAAACTTGTCAGCTATTACCAACAGGATAATTCAGTTAACAGTGATCAGAAAGCTTACATATAACCAGTTGTGACAGCGTTCCAGATAAAAGATTAAATGATCATTATCGGGATCAGTACTGGCCGATCAGATGACAAGAAAATCGGTAATGGAGCATCCCTCTTTTAAAGTGCTTCTAACTAAATGAAATGCTCATTTATCAGCCAAATCATTATTTTTTATAAATCTAATAATGACAATTAAATGGCAATTGTGGTAAACGACCCACCCCTCCCTTTCGTCATCATCCCCCCACCTCTGAGAGCTGTCCTTCAGCCAGGCTCACAACAGGAGGTGGCAGGAGAGAGGAGAGGTGCAATTTAATAAGCTTCATTTGGGCAGCAGATGATGAGGCACACTTGATGTGAATGTAGCCGAATTAGACGTACACCAGACCTGCTCCCTCAGAACCCTGGTGCAGGTTAGATGAGTGGCCAGGAAGTACCACACGCAGGCCGAGGAAGCAGGACGACCTTCCCCTTAAACTTCCTGTGGCTCCTGGAAAGTCAGGCCACCGCAGAAGCTGCAGGATGCGTCCACCCATCCTGGACCATTTCTTTGGACACTCCCCATCCTGCACTGAAGCCCATTTCACAGCAAAGATGCAAGATTCCCCTTTTGTTTGCAAAATGCTTAAAAAATAAACAGGGTGTTGGGCGCCTAATCCCGAATTTACAGTACATGATTTTAGGCCCGATTTTCCCTCACCTACATTTTTGTGGAGAGCGCAGACAAAAGTCCAAAATCATAGGCAAATCAGAGCTCGCTCCTGTGAGCGAATGTATGAACGGCATCTGACTGTATCAAAGATGCGATCTGAGAGAAGCACAGACGCGTCGCCGATGTCAGCGAGATATCTAGGATGTTAAATATCTGGACCCGTCTGTGACTCCAAATCGTGCAATGTGAAATGTGTTTTGACTGAATACAACCTACAGCCAATGAGAGAGCAAGAAACGGGGCGGGAAGTTTCAGTGGGAGGAGTCCTGATGTACCTGCAACAGAACATCAACTAGCGGCTGCGGTATCAAGAAAGACTCATTGGACTGAAGAAATGGAGGATAAATTAGAGGAACATTGGCAGGAGCACCAGAACCTATTTGATGTTTCCTCTGAACTGTCCCACAACCGGGTGAGAAAGAGAAGAGAGGGAGAGAAATCGACAATTCTCTTGGACAGTCAGGTTAGCAAATAGATCGATGTTACTGTAGGAGGAACATTTTCATATTGTAACCAATAAAATATATGATTAAAAACATACACATCATATTCTCACAGCATATGATCATGCATTAGTTTTCGTCTCTCCTATCACTTCTCACGTGTACTCTGTTGTGAAACGTAATTTGGAGTCCAAGAAGAGTCGTCTGGGATTCATCAATAGTGAAATGTTTTGTAACCTGTTCACCCCTGTCACCGATTCGTCGTGTAATTTGAAAATGCCATGACTTCAGTGACAAGACAAACAGTTGTGAAATATGAACGGTACCACGATCCGACATCTTTGAAAGATGTGTATTGTGTAGGAGGCATAAGACTCAATGCGCAAGAGCAACAAATCTCATGTAGTCCGAGCCAACAGAAGGTCTACTGTGGCACAAGTCACGGAAAATGTATATGATGGTTATGGGAGGAATGTGTCACAACACACAGTGTATCACATCGTGCTGCATATTGGCCTGCGTATCAAGTCAAGTCAAGTGATTTTTATTGTGGTTCAACCATATACAGTTAGTACAGTACACAGTGAAACGAGACAACGTTCCTCCAGGACCATGGTGCTACATAAAAACAACATAGGACAAACACAGAACCACATGGGACTCCGCAACTAAATAAAATACCTATATAAAGTGCATGTGCAAACGTGTGCAAAAATTATGGGACAGTACAATAAATTACTAACAATTAACAGGACAATAGGCACAGTGAGAGACAGTGAGAGACAGTGAGAGACCAGTACTCAGTAGTGCAAAAGATGACAGTTTCTAAAAATGCCAAATGTAAACATAACATACTATGAGATAGTGTTCTATACACATAGCAGTTATTGAGAAAGCAGACATTAATTAAAGTGCATCTCAGGACACGTGTGTGTGTGTGTTTGTGTTTGTGTGTGTGTGTGTGTGTGTGTGTGTGTGTCAGTCCAGTCTCTGAGTATTGAGGAGTCTGATAGCTTGGGGGAAGAAGCTGTTACACAGTCTGGCCGTGAGGGCCCGAATGCTTCGGTACCTCTTGCCAGACGGCAGGAGGGTGAAGAGTTTGTGTGAGGGGTGTGTGGGGTCGTCCACAATGCTGGTTGCTTTGCGGATGCAGTGTTTTTTGTAAATGTCTTTGATGGAGGGAAGAGAGACCCCGATGATCTTCTCAGCTGTCCTCACTATCCTCTGCAGGGCTTTGCGGTCCGAAACGGTACAAGTCCCAAACCAGGTAGTGATGCAGCTGCTCAGGATGCTCTCAATAGAATATAGTGAGGATGGGGGGTGGGAGATGTGCTTTCCTCAGCCTTCGAAGAAAGTAGAGATGCTGCTGGGCTTTCTTGGTGATAGAGCTGGTGTTGAGGGACCAGGTGAGGTTCTCCGCCAGGTGAACACCAAGGAATTTGGTGCTCTTGACAATCTCCACAGAGGAGCGTATGTGGACCCCTCTCCACCATCAAAAGCACCTACAATCGCAAGCCTCGAAAGTGGACCTAGGAGGAATGGAAGAACTTTACATGGTCCGATGAGTCCCTTTTTCTTTTACATCACGTGGACGGCCGTGTACGTGTGCGGCATTGACCTGGGGAAGTGATGGCATCAGGATGCACTGAAGACGACAAGCCGGTAGAGGGAGTGTGATGCTCTGGGAAATAATCTGCAGGGAATCCTTGCGTCCGACCATTCATGTGGATGTCAATTTGACACGTGCCACCTACCTAAACATAGTTGCAGTCCAGGTACACCCCTTCATGCAATAGAATTCCCTGATGGCAGTGGTATCTTTCAGCAAAAGTCTCTTGACTTAATATAAAGTGGGTCCATAAAAATGGATTGCAATTACAATATCAAGCAAAATAATTGACAGTTCTGATTTTTGTCATAATCGTGCAGCCCTACTTTCACCATAATCCAGAGTGATCAGTCACATGCCATTTACATCTTAAAAATGTTTCTGGAGAGTCAATGAAGCAAAGAAGGTCCTGCGGCATGTAGATGAATGGGAACACTAACAAAACACTCCCTCCAGGTTTTCTAGAACATCTTTGGTCTGTAGTAAACATTTTTCATTTATTGTCCTTTTCTGTGTTCATAGCATATTATATTCCTAAATTAAGAAGTCTATAAGCATTTATTCATCATCTTTATCAAAGCTCTTGCTGATAATAGACGTCAATCACAGTAGCGCCATATCTGTTTTTTAACGTAAATGAAAACAAGGCTGTGATGGATAGAATTCAGTCTCTTAAATGTGCACTGTAGCTGTATAAAGCTCCTACATTGCATGTAATTTTCAGCCTCGATGTCATTCCCGTCAATAATGATTGATGGCACCACTGTGAATATGGGCCGTTACTTCAGCATTTACAGTGGCAGAGAGTGTGTAATAAATGAGACACAGTCAAACACTTAATATATGTAATGAATAACATTTATTTGATTGTTTTCTAAATTTTTACAAGTGTGAAATGTTACAAACAGCAAATGCTTCAAAGTGTTTAATTAGATTATCCTGTAAACAGACAACATGTGACAACAGGTTATGAAGTGACAAAGGAAACAGACTTCTACTCTATAACATATAGACAGACAGCAAGTTGACGTTCAGCAATTCTAGGGGATTATAAAATAAACATATGTAAGATGGTCATAGTTTGGACTTTTCAAGATAATGCAATGTATTATTACTTTGTCTCTTTCTGATCAATTAAAAAAGTGTTATCAGAAATCACATTTAATTGTTAATGTTTCAGCCTGGTAAGATGTGCGTTTCATGAGTTGTGCTGCTGCTCAATCAATGTGTGAGAATGAATCAGCTGTTCTAGATCTGATGCTGTGTGACTCATCTATCTCTCTGCCTCTTCTTCAGGTGACATTGTGAATAAATATGTAAATGAGGAGGAGGGGTGGCCACAGATGTTAGTCGTCATCACTGGTTTCCTTGGTAACAGGTAAGTTGTCATGGAAGCACTCTCTGATGAAGGAGATGAGTGAGTTTAGCATGTAGCGTCTGCTGATGACAACATCACCCTCATCAGGGAAAATCTGCACAGAGATCAGAAAGGTTAAAGGTTGAGTGCGTGAGGTCGGATGTCGAGCAGGTGCATGTAAGTTGGGTGGTTTCACATATAGAATGTTTTAAGTGAACCAAACACAGTTGGGTTGAAGTGAACCAGCCACTCATGATCTCAGTGCTTTTGGTGTTCACAATGTAAGTGGACTTAAGAGGACCCAGTTTCTCTTTTGGTCCTCTTCACATTATTGTGGTCTCAGACCCGCTGTTGATCACACCACAGCTCCCGAACAACCCCATTGCACTTTTCACGATTATGGCATTTGGCAGACAATAGTGTTTCATAAATATTTACGATTATCATAAGCAATTGTCATACAAATTGTCAAACTTCTTAAGGTTCACGTACGTTTATTACAGATTGTCCTGCACATTCAGAAGTAATTAAGTGATGTTTAACCTGAATTCATAAAATAAAATGGGGCTATATGATTACTTTTAAGGTTTTAAATAATCGTGAATTATATATGAAACATTATTGCACATTATTGCATTATATAAGGATAGAATTACATAAGTTATATTTTACATGTTATATAATTTATGAAACCTAGACAACACCATCAATTATATGACATTATGCAATAATAATGATATATACTGTATTTCTGTCCTAAATTCTTCACTCTCTCACATTATGTTAATGTTCTTTGATAAAACATACAAGCCCTTATTTCACATGAAGGAAAACATTTGAAATTCTATGTGCATTAGAAAATATGTTTGAGAGGAATGGAGCATCTCCTCCTTTATGTCGTTCACATTGCGTGTATGAGCCAAGAACATTTGTCATCGCACAAATAAAATGAAAGTGAAACTATAAATGTTATCCCGCTCAGAGCGCTTGGAGAACTCAAACTAGGAGTGAAAACAAACTAAGTTGAACTCTCACCTGTAACGTATATTTCACATTAAACTCGGACAGTAGCTTCACCAGTTCTGCTGTATGTTGAAAATGAACGTTTGCTGATAGAAGGAGAGAAATTAAGTGTCAAATGATAATGCGTCATTATATATCTGCAAGTATCATGAATTCTGTCATGAGCTCACCGTCTGCTGTTCCATGAAGAATCAAAAACTTTAAACTCTCAGAGTGAGTGACATTCGACACGAAACTGGAGATCTGATACACACACACACACACTGGCATATAAGAGTAATCTGAGGTACACACAACCATGATGTAAGAGTGAAAGTCATGATATCTTACCTTGTATTTGAGATCATTTTTTATGGGAAAGCCAAAGAATCGTTCTGTAAATGTCGAACCTTTACACAGACACACACAAGTGAGAATGTTTATTGTGTCAGATAATGAATGTGAGTTTGTGTGTGCCACACGCACCATAGAGTTGCCAGTCAAACACTGGTGCCATGGCAATGCCACAGCGCAGCTCAGATGTGTGTGACAGCAGAAGAATTGAACTCAAGAAGCCGCCGTATGCCTGAAAAGAAACAATAAATACAACATCTATTCTACTCTTGATCTCAGGAACCAAGGACAAATTATTTAGAGTATATTTAGTGTCTTTGATAGAGATGCAGTTTATTTAAAGTACTTGATCTTGTTGTCAACTACAGGACTTTTCTGTGGTTTTCACTTTATGATTCTGGTGATAAATCTGACCTGACCTTTTCTTTCAAACAAGCACAAATGTGAGTTCCAGTGAGACACTTACAATGGAAGTCAATGGGGCAATTTTTGGAGGTTTAAAGGCAGAAATGTGAAGATTATAATATTATAATTGTAAAAGCACTTACATTCATTCTTCTGTTAAAACTCGTATATTATTTGAGCTGTAAAGTCGCTTTAGGGTTTATGGCGTTATGTCATCATGGTAAAGAAGTTGTAAAATTGTTTCTATCTTTCCACAGATGTGGTTATTAAGTGATTTTAATGATGGTAAAATCATGTTAACACACATATTGTTTATGTCTTGTGTCTATACTTTTGAATCAGTATTTTAATGTTTACAGATTAAACCCCATTGACTGTCTCACTGGAACGCATTTGTGCTTTTTTAAAGAAAAGGGACGAGTCGAAATTTATATTTGTGGTAATCAACATTATGCCACAAATGCTGTCGATTGAGAGTAACTTGTATTAAACCTGGAATATTCCTTTAATCCCCACCTTTCCGAAAACCCCGACTCTGCGTGCATCGATATAAGACAGCCCTGCCAGATACCTGCAGCAAACAAAAAAATATATGGACAAGCTGTAACGCTAGTATGGAACTGGAAAACAACTTCAGTCCACAAATTAAATGTATGAACACTATTTTCACATTACAAGAGATTATGACTAATAAATGTGTCATCTTTATATGTCAGAGTTCAGCCACTTTTGTTGATTGTGTTTTGTTGATTGTGTTTTGTTGTGTTTGTGGTTGAGGTCTGACACTCTTGTGTTGTCTATGTGAGAGTGCATGGCTTGTCCTTTTGGCACTGTCATGCATTCTCTTGTCTTGTTGAGTGCATTGCTCTTATGTCGTTCTTGTGGCATGCACTCATGTCAATGTGTTGCGTTTGTCTCTCATGACCTCGGGTTAGGATTAGGGTGAGGCTTCGCGTTGCGCTCAACTTGCGCTGCGTGTCTGGGTCATGATTCGTTGTCGTGTTGTGCTGGGGTTTGGCCCCTTCGGTGCTTGTTTATTTGTGGAACCCCAGCACAAATGCCCCCGTCTTGCCTGTTGTTTGGCATGAGCACATGTTGCCTTGTCTCTGGCGATATGTGCTCATCTCATTCAGGTGTTTGTGTCTGTGAGAGCACGTGGATTTGTTTAGTTTCCGTATTGCCTCTCAGTCTTCCGTCACATCCCGCCTCCTTGTCTCCTCATTATTAGTTCATTGGTGTAACATTGGTTTGATTTCTCTCCCTTTATTGGCCCCACCTGTTCGCTGTCCTGAGCTGGATCGTTGGTTGGTTTTCTTCCTGTCTGTTCAGATCTTTGTGTATTTATTAGGGGCCAAGCACCGGCCAAAGCATACCATGGTTTAAATTTCTGCCCGACTAGATTTTCCACCATTTAGAATTTTCATAAAAACCTACTTTTTCGAACTCGTCCCAGGCCGTAAGTCTTATTTACACAAATATTGACGTGCATCATCTGGAGACACTCAGGACAAAACATTATTAAAAGAATTTTGATAGACCAAACCATATTTGAATGGCACTTCAACAAATTAAATGAAGAATGCTCAAAATTGTATTTGAGGCTGTAATGCTTTGATGTATTTGAAATATTATGATGAGAATTGTATGTGTCATAGCCATCATGCCCTGAAATGACCTGCAGCGTTCTGGCACAGTGCCCTCTATGGGTCAGGAGATATAAAAAAAATTGTTATTTTTGCTTATAACTTTTGAACGGTTTGTCCTAAAATCACGAAACTGGACTCTTTAGATTTTGTGGGGCATACCATGTCAAATGATACCAATTTTGCCTATGTCTGCCATTTCGTTACAAAACTGCCCTGAAGGTGCTCAACAAGATTCAGGTCAGTGACAGCGATAAAATAAATATAACAAAATATATAAACATGCTAATAACTTCTGATAATTTTAGCCTATTGTTATGACTCTGGTCTTGATAGATTCCTTGGGTCAAGCCAAGTTTAACGATATCACATTTGTCATGGTCTGCCAAACTTCCTGTTGGTCATTATTAATTTAAATGAAAACTACTTTTTTAACTCCTCCCACAGCGATAATCGAATATTCACCTAATTTTGCTCATATCATCTTTAGACCATGCTAATAAAAGTTTTTTCTGATCTTGCAGTCTAAAATGAATGTAACAACACACACACACACACACACACACACACACACACACACACACACACACACACACTCACACAAACATGTACCACCAAATAATACCAAAAAACACTTCTTTCATCTTGTCATTTCACTTATTCCATGGTAAATTTTGGTTAAGTAAAATAAGTTATAAAACGCCATATTTATTAGTATTATTGTAGACTCAGTTCTAAATGTGGCCACAGATGACATCAAAGCTCCATTGTTCCATGAGTGACATACTCAGATTTAAATGCCTGGATCTACAGACCTATTTACTGACTATTTTTTAAAGAAGACACTTGGGAGATTATTGTGCAAGTGTAATCAGTTATTTAACTGAGTCAGGTTTGTAGGCCTCCTTGCTCGAACATGCTTTTTCAGTTCTGCACACAAATGTTCTATCGGAGGTTAGGGCTTTGTGATGGTCACTCCAATACCTTGACTTTGTTGTCCTTAAGCCATTTTGCCAAAACTTTGGAGGTGTGCTTGGGGTCATTGTCCATTTGGAAGACCCATTTGTGACCGAGCTTTAACTTCCTGTCTGATGTCTTGAGATGTTGCTTGAATATATACGCATAATGTTCCTTCCTCATGATGTCATCATCTATTTAGTGAAGTGCACCAGTCCCTCCTGCAGCACCCCCACAACATGATGCTGCACCCCCATGCTTCACAGTTGGGATGCTGTTCTTTGGCTTGTGAGCCTAACCCTTTTCCCTCCAAACATAACGATGGTCATTATGGCCAAAAAGTTCAATTTCAGGTGATGTCGATATAGGACTCATTTTGCTGTGGATCTAGATACTCGTCCACCTGTTTCCTCCAGCATCTTCACAAGGTCCTTTGCTATTGTTCTGGGATTGATTTGCACTTTTCACACAAACTATGTTCATCTCTAGGAGACAGAATGTGTCTCCTTCCTGAGCGGTGTGATGACTGTGTGGTCACATGGTGTTTATACTTGTGTACTATTGTTTGTACAGATGAACGTGGCCCTTCAGGTGTTTGGAAATTGCTCCCAAGTATGAACCAGACTTGTGGAGGTCCACAATGTTTTTCTGAGGTCTTGGCTGATTTCTTTTGATGTTCCCATGATGTCAAGCAAAGAGGCACTGAGTTTAAAATACATCCACAGGTACACCTCCAATTCAGTGCACCTCCTATCAGAAACTAACTGGCTAATTGCCTATAGTCTAGACATAATTTTCTAGAATTTTCCAAGCTGCTTAAAGGCACAGTTAACTTAGCGTATGTAAACTTCTTACCCACTGTCTGTAAATAATTGTAGGAAAAGTGACTTGTGTCATGCACAAAGTTGATGTCCAAAATGACTTGCTGAAAACAATAGTTTGCTAATATGAAATCTGTGGAGTGGTTAAAAAATTAGTTTTAATGACTTCAGCGTAAGTGTATGTAAACATCTGACTTCAACTGTAAAAACGGCAGAAAAGCAAATATGGGATGATGCCAGTTAGCGGGCTAAGCTAGCTCTTCAGTATACTTACTGTCTGATTGTTCATATGACAACTAAAGAAGAAAACATTTGCAACATTTTGTAATGAATTTTATTTAATTTTAAATTGTATAAAATATTTATTAATTTTATTATGAAATGAAAAAATAGTTCACATCTATCTGAGTGTGTAACTTGATAAAATAATTGAAATATGGTAAGATGTATCATGCTGCATCAAGGCTTATTTTGTAATCAAATCAGAATGTTTCTAAAAATGCTAATGACTTTTGATAATTTTAGGCTATTGTCATTGATATGCTCTTTGGCTGATGCCAAGAACAAAGTATATTACATTACAAGTGATTCTATTCATTGCTTTTTGAGCAGTTTGCTTAAAATCTTCAATTTTCACTACTTTTTGCCATTCCTGTGCTTGGCCCGATAATTGCTGCTTGCAGCTATATTTTTAGTTGTTTTTGTTGGTGTTCTTTTCTCCCTCGTGAGAGTTTTATGTTATGTTTGTTTTCTATTTTGAATAAACATTGATGTCATCTGCGCTTGGGTCCTTCCTTAAAACACCCATTTCGTGACAGTATTATTCCTCTTCTACTTTATAGAGCTCGGAATGAAACAGCCAATCACAATGCTGAGTGCACATCAACAAATGCATACTTGGGTAAACCAAGTAGTAAGCGAGTCGTCTACTCACAATTCTATTGGAGGAGAGGACGCTGGCGCAATCGTTAGCGCGTTAAATTGTTTATTTTATGGTGCTGTTGACTGGTTTTATTTCGGCTGATGTTACCTGCTGCTAATATGCGGCCTTGCTGGATTTGATTTGTTTTTATGCTGGCATTATTTGGAGTTTACGGCAAGATTTATTTCGACCGCCCGGATTGCACTATGCTGAAATACTCTGCCATGGAACTTTTACAGCTTGGTCATCTTGCGCCCTCTGCGACTGGTGTTTGGGGAAAACTGCGATCGCTACAACGTCTCCGCCGGCCAAAATACGTTCATCGTGGCTCCCGCCGGAATCTGCATTCAAGCTGAGCCGGTATAAACTCAGTTTCGCAAATTTATCTTTGCGTCATGTCTGCCCTGCTAACTTCTACCTCCAGAAGTCTACTCCATCTAGCTGGGGTGTCCGTCTTGACACAGTCAGGTTTGCACATTTGAATACTCGCTCTATAAACAACAAAGCGGCTTTACGTTGTGACATTGTCTTGGACAACAAAAAAAAGGGCTTTTTCTGCCTTTGTGAAACGTGGTATCAGCCAAATGACTATTTCAATCTAAATATGTGTGCTCTGCCTGGCAACAGGTGGCGGCCTTGCTGTCATTTACAGATCTGATGTTGCAGTAACTGAGGTTTCATTGCCGTGCTTTTCATCATTTGAATGTTTATGGCTTGCAATAATGCTGTGTGTTTCATGGATACACTAGAATGTTTTAACTTCACTCAGCATGTTAATTTTCCGACACACAAACACGGACATCTATTAGATCTGGTTTGCACCTCAGGAGTACTTGAGTGTACTGATGTATGTATAAGTGATCATAAGCTCCTCACGTTCAATCTAACTCCTCCTCCTTTGCAGACAGTGAAAGAAGTGTTATCTGTTTTAGGAAATTCAGTGATATTGATCTTGATCTTCTTAGTTATACTATGGGTGATTTACCAGTTGCGGCCTCTATTGACCAGTATAATGCTGCTCTTACAGCTATTCTGGATGAGTTTGCCCCTTTGAAAAAACGTGTTGTTTCTTTTAAGAGATCATCTCCTTGGTATAAATCTGAGTTGCACAAATTGAAGGCGATAGGCAGGCAGTTGGAACAGAAATATAAAAAATCTGGCTTAACAGTTCATAGATCAATGTTTGATCAGCGTCAGATTGAGTATCACACAGCTCTCAAAGCTGCAAAAGCGGCATATTATTCTACTATTATTAGTAGTAACATCTCAAATCCCAGAGTTCTGTTTAGAACCGTTAATAATCGAATTACATCTCCCAGTAACTTAAACTGTCCTACCATTGAGCAGTGTAATGCATTTCTCAATTATTTTTCATCTAAGATTGAGAATCTTTATAACGCCATTGCCTGTGAGGATGCTTCTGAGTTTGTTGAGGTGCGTTCTCCTAATCTCTCTGGTCTTGCTTTTTCAATTTTCAGTACTGTTGATTTTGATTTTATTTCTAAACTTGTTTTGTCAATGAATTCTACTTGCATACTTGATCCACTATCTACGACTGTTTTGAAAAACTGTCTTCCTGTCATTGTGCCCCACATCACTGCTATTGTAAATGCTTCACTCAATACAAGGAATGTGTCTTCTGCTCTAAAAATGGCTGCAGTTACCCCAGTGCTTAAAAAGCCTGGGAGTGATATCCCCGATATGTCAAATTATCGACCCATCTCTAATTTACCTTTCCTGGCAAAAGTGCTTGAGCGTGTGGTTGTTGGCCAACTCCATACTCATCTCTGTATGAATAGCCTACTAGAACATTTTCAATCCGGGTTTAGATCTAGACACAGTACAGAGACTGCTCTAGTCAGGATCCTGAATGACCTTCTCGTTATAGCCGACTCTGGGGCTTGTGGCATTTTGGTTTTGTTAGACCTTAAGGCTGCATTTGATACCATATGTCACAGCATATTATTGGATAGATTGCATATGTGGACCGGTCTGTCTGGAACTGTGTTAAATTGGTTTAAATCTTACCTCTCAGATCGTTCCCAATTTGTCTACCTGGGTTCTAACAGATCTCTGACTGTGCCTCTGTGTCAGGGTGTCCCTCAGGGGTCAGTTTTGGGTCCTGTTTTATTTAGTGTTTATATGCTGCCTCTTGGGCAGATCATTCAGAAGTATGGCCTGAGTTTTCACTGTTACACGGATGACACCCAGATTTATATCAGCTCTCAGCCTGATCTTAATTCTTCCTCTTCAAAATTTTCTGACTGTTTGTTGGAAATTAAAGCGTGGATGAAACTCAACTTTCTAAAACTAAACTGCTCCAAAACTTAATTGGTACTCCAATTAATGTCAATAAATGTAAGGATTTTAAAATTTCAGTACACAGTACCCAATTGTCCCCTTCTGGCCAGGTGCGTAACTTGGGCGTGATTTTTGATGCCCAGCTAACTTTTAATTCACATTTTAAAAACATAACAAAGGTTGCTTTTTTCCATCTGAGGAACATTGCACGTATTAGACAATTTCTCTCTAGGCCTGATGCAGAGAGGCTTATCCATGCCTTCATTACATCAAGGCTTGATTATTGTAACTCTCTTTTTGCGGGTTTACCAGTAAATTCTATTAGGACGTTGCAATATATACAGAACTCTGCCGCACGTGTTTTGACTCATACAGCCTCACGCCATCACATTACACCCGTGCTCCAGCAACTGCATTGGCTTCCAGTTCAGCCACGTATTGATTATAAAATTCTGATTTTAACTTATAAAGCAGTACATGGGTTGGCTCCAGATTAAATCTGTGATTTGGTTACTCCATCCGTTCCCGCTCGCTCTCTCCGCTCTGCTGGCTCTCTCTCTCTGTGTCAGCCTCGTTGTAAATTAAAAACCATGGGTGGAAGGGCCTTTTCCTATAACGCGCCTAAGTTATGGAACACTACCCTCTCTATTAGGGATGCTGCTTCTGTGGATTGTTTTAAGAAACTTCTTAAAACACATCTTTTTAGTCAAGTTTTCAATTTATAATTGTATTATTTTTTTAATGTATTTTTTCTTTTTTGATACTTCTATATATACTTTTTTTTATTCACATGTTTGATTATTTTGTTCTGTACATGCTGTAGCGCTCTGAGTCTGAGAAAGGCGCATTACAAATAAACTCCTTTCTGGCGCCACCCAAACTCCCTGTAGTTACTATGTCTAGATTATGTCTATCTCTGTAGTTATGTCTAGAGGGGTCACTTTGAGCCCCTTAATAGACAGACCAAATCGATATTGATTTAAAAATCTGAATTAAATAATCTGAAGTTTATAGACATGTAACTGATGAACACAAAAGACGATTGAGACTCGACACACTCACTTTAAAATGGCAAGTTGATCTTCAACGTCCACAAGTCCCAAACCCTTGTGAACTTCCTGTAGAATCTGCTCGCCCTGAAAACCACTCCCCCTGCCATCCGCCCGTGCCACGATGACATCATCACAGCTAACCAGCACATCGGCCCAATCTAGATGAAAACACTCATTCACTTGCTGGGAACCAGGAGCGCTATCACTAATAAACACACACACACACACACACACACACACACACACACACACACACACACACAAACAAACACAGGTCAGACAGATTAGGGCTGCATGATTTTGATAAAACTCATAATTGTTGATTATTACCATTTTTACCTATTTTGTAATCACACTTATTAATAGAATTACATTAAAAGGCTACTTATATTCAACTGCATGCTATAGCTAATCTTTATATAGACTACACAAAGCATGAAGCAAGCATATGGGCATCAGACATTAATATTAAGATCAGTTGTCATTGCTGAGATATTGACTCATTTAAGTGTCTCTTATTCATCATTGCCATTTCATTACGTAACACACATGTCAGGGATTGGTCAGAATAGTCAACGCGTTGTAAATTGAAACCTTTCATGTAACAAGAGTAGACTTAAATGTCATTATATAATCATCAGTTTACACAAATACAATATTGCGGCAGCCGTAATCGTAATTGCATTCGTAATACATTTTTTTATTAATTGAGTAGCCCTAAAGCCTGGTTTATACTTTGGAAGAAGCTGAACTTTTTTCTCCTGGATGAACTAAAGCACTCTAGGCAAACGAAGCCGCCATTATACTACGCGTGACATAATTTAAAAAAAAGTTGGTTTAGGGTGATGTCACGTGTTTAATGTGCTGTTCCAGCCACAAGTAAAGCCAATAATGTATCTTTTTTCTCCGTGGACCGCCGCATTTAGCGTTGTGCCTCTTCTTTGCTTTATCAAACTTGTCACAGCCTATGTGACATCATCTCTCTCTACTCATTTGTTGTGGCCGTGCTGTCTTTGTAGTTTTTGTGTCGCAACTCATGTAAATAAGTATACTTCCACACAATATCTGAGATATGGGCTTCAATATTATCCATTTTAATGACAGTAACCTAGGTAACAATTCCTCAGCTGGCACACGTGTATATAAATAAAATGTGCGCAAACAGGAGAAATCTCACCAAACTAGCACCTTGGCAGAACAAAAATGTCACAGCATTTCCTCATAATTTGTAGGTGAAATAAGCAAAGCCTGTTCTCCTAGTAAGAATAAGATTAGCCTTAAGAAAAACTGAGAAACTATGAATTCCAAAGATTTTTGCTTCTGTTGCTCTGCAATGCAGTGTAAATATGATAATAAACATCTGTGTGTGAGTCGCATGATGCCATGCGAGGGTTGGACATGTGAACGGCGAGCTCTGTGCACTTTGCTAGTTTTTATACTTTTTATTTCATAAACCAGTGATATTCAATACACTCTGATTCTTGACGTTCTAATAAGACAATATGTCAAAGAATTCAAAATCCTCAGGCTCTGGAGACATTAAAAGACACTTACGTGCTTAATCATAAGCCCCTGAGGAGGCTCAGAGCCAGGGACTCAATTTGTACAATTTGAAAGAGATTCAGTGTTAACTGTTGATCATGATTGCAATGCTGGCGAAGGTCGTGGCTGACTTGGAGGATCTTGCTGTAATACGTTGATCGATCACTGCCATGGAGACAAAATTCACTGAGATGGTTACAAGAATGTCAGATGTTGAGAAACGGATCGATTATCTGAATAAGCTGCTAATACGCTAGCAACCAAGATCATGGAGCATGCCTGGGAAAAGTTGGAAGACCAACGTCAGAATTTTTGGAATTCCTGAAGAAGTAGAAGGTTGAGATATGGTGAAATTTCTGGATAGGCTCTTCCCGAGTCTGCTCGACATAATGGGCCATAAGCTGGAAATAGAGCAAGCTCACAGAGTTCTGACTCGGAGATACACTGAGGGAGACAGGCCCTGATCAATTCTGGCCAAATTTCTGAGATCTTGTGTTACGCGAAGCGAGGAGTAAAGGAAGGTTTTTTTTGGAAGAACCACAAAATTTTCTTGCTCCCAGACTTTGCGAATTCAACAAAAGAGAAACGGGATCGATTCAAGGAATGCAAGACATTCTTACATCAATGAAAGGTAGTTTTTGCACTGATGTTCCCAGCCAAATTGACAATAGATACTGAGGATGGATGCAACATTTTTTACATGCCCACAGCAAGCGATGTCCTTCTTAAAGTCAATGGAGTGAAGAGGTCATTGTGTGATACGTTCTATGCAGCCGAGTGGGCCTGACTCACTGAACATTCACTTGACTGTCCGAGGAAACTGAGTGTCTTCTTAGTTTCTTTTTGTGCTGGTTCCGCCTAGCGGCTTGAGTATGATTTGTGGGATAGAACTCCGGGACAGTTTGTGGATGAATCTGCACATTCTTTGTGCTTATGCCTCCTGTTGGTTGGAGTTTGCTCTGTGGAATATTTCTTGCAAAACTTTGGAGTGATTAGGGCATCTGTTCCACTAATGTAACAGTCGAGTGGGCCTGACTCACTGAACATTCACTTGACCGTCCGAGGAAACTGAGTGTCTTCTTAGTTTCTTTTTGTGCTGGTTCTGCCTAGCGGCTTGAGTATGATTTGTTTAGGAACACACCTTCGTAGCAGTTATGTGGATGAATCTCCACGTTATTTGTGCTTATGCCTCCTATTGGTTGGAGTTTGTTTTATAGATTATTTTCTGTTGTGTAATTCTGTCTCACAAAATTTGTATAGAAATACCGGACTTGAGCAATCCAATGGCAAAGTTGTTGTGGGGACTCTCGTAGGTGTACATGGACTGTTTGAGTTTAGAGGGATGGATGCCGGTTGGCGCTATCGTCCGCAGGGTTAATGTACATGTTTTTCTTTTTTCTATTTGTTTGGTTCGGGGGGAAGTTTGGGGTTTGACTGTTGCACTAATGTTGGAATATGGTCATTATAAGTTTATTTTTGACACACATCTATATTTTATAATATGTCAAAATGTAAAATGTTAATTTGAGTGGATTTTCTCTCTCCACGTGGAATGGTGAATGGGTTTGGGCACCCCATAAAAAGAAGGAAGGTTATTTCTTTTCTTAAACGTAAGAAATATGATATAGTGTTTCTTCAGGAAATGCATCTTTCCCAGCAGGAAGCTGAAAAAGTAGGGCAGATGTGGGGTGGACATGTTTTCTTTAGTGCTGGCTCAAGTAAGAGCAGGGGAGTAATTACATTGATAAGTAAACTGTCTCAAACAGATTAATGATAAATTAAGAAAAGTCATTATTGTTTTAGCAGACATTCAGGGGCAAAGGTGGATTTTAGCTAATCTTTACGCAACTAACTCCAATGATCAGGGTTTTCTTATAGATCTTGAAGGGATGTTGCAAGCCGTTAGCACCCCTCATGATATAATATTGGGAGGAGGCTTTAATCTTTTGATGGACTTAGTCCTTGATCAAAGTGAAGCAAAAGTGTGTAAGCCCCCTAGAGCAACATTGACGTTTCACAGGATGTGTAGTCTTTCAGATATTTGGAGACGTTTGAACCCGTCTGGTAGGGACTATAAATTTTTTTCATCAGTCCATAAGTTTTATTCTAGAATAGATTTTTTTTTATGTCTAAGTCCCTCATTTCATCTGTTGTTTATTGTTCATTTAGAAACATGTTAGTCTCAGATCATGCTCTGCTGAGTTTAGAGGTGTTGCCACATACGGAGAAAAAGAAATCATATAGTTGGCGCTTTAATGTATCCCTTTTGCAAAATCCTGATTTCCAACAAATGTAAAAGGCTGAAATCAATGTTTATATGGAGACCAACTGGTCCTCAGTATCCTCTGTGGGCGTGGCTTGGGAGGCACTTAAGGCGGTTCTTAGGGGTTGGATCATACAGTATGCCTCATTCATCAAAAAATCCAAAGCATAAGAACTTGGAGTTGGAAGGGAATTTTAAAAGTGCTGAGGCAGATCTGAAGCGCCGAATGCCGTCTGATGGCCTCAGAGAATTTACTCGATTGAAATTCAGATATAATGCTATTTTGTTGCGGAAGGAGGAGTTTTGGCTATTCAGCGCAAGTCAGTCTTACTTTGAGTTGGGGGAAAAAGCAGGGAAACTCTGGCTAGATATATAAAGCAGAGAGAGTCTCTTTCTACCATTCCTTCAATGAAATCTGCTGGTGGGGAAATATTTACCTCGGCTATTGATATTAATAATGCTTTTAAAGAATTCTATCTTGATCTCTATAGTTCCAAATCTTCATCTAACAATGAAGATATTAGAAACTTTGTGGAACCATTAGAACTCCCTAAACTGACGACTGAGCAGAAAAATTATCTTGATTCTGAGATAAACTTGGAGGAGCTTGGCAAGGCAATTAAGGCCTTACCTACAGGCAAGGCTCCGGGGCCAGATGGCTTGCCTTGGAATTCTTTTAGATCGTATGCTACAGAGCTGGCTGTAGCCAGAAGTTTATACGGAAACATTAAAGAATGGAAAGCTTCTGCCAACCATGACACAATCAGAATCAGTCTGATTTGTAAAAAGGTACAAAGATCCAAGCGAGAAGAGTATAAGAGTTACCGTCCAATTTCCCTGATCCAGCTAGATGTAAAAATATTGTCAAAAATTTTGGCTAACTGATTATGTAAAGTTATGATGTCTTTTATACATATAGATCAGGCGGGTTTATTCAGGGCCGCAGCTCTTCTGACAACATTAGGCATTTCATCAATATCATGTGGTCAGTGGCAAATGATCAGACTCCGGTCGCTGCCATCTCACTTGAGGCTGAAAGGGTATTTGATATGGTAGAATGGGATTATATTTTTAAGATTTTGAAATTATACGGGTTCAGGAATACTTTTATTGGATGGATTAAGTGACTATAGACACCTGGTAGCGGCGGTACAAACAAATGGATTAATTTCAGATTATTTTACTCTGGATAGGGGCACCGGCAGGGTTGCCCTCTTTCCCCCTTATTTTTCTGTCTTGCCCTGGAACTGTGATTTAAAGGAGGAGGATTTTCCAGGGGTGATGGCAGGAGGTATGGCACAAAAGCTTTTGCTTTACGCAGACGATATTTTATTATTCGTTTCCGACCCCACTAGATCAATGCCTTGCCTCCACAGAATTATTAATTCCTTCTCTAAGTTTTCAGGATACAGAGTCAATTGGTCTAAATCCGAAGCTTTGGCTCTGACAGCGTACTGCCCAGTAATGGCTTTCCAGCTGGGCACCTACCAGTGGCCCAAACAGGGCTTTAAATGTTTGGGTATTTTATTCCCAGCAAATTTGTGTGATTTAGTCAGTTAATTTTGACCCTTTAATAAAAAGTTTTTGAGCGACGTGGGCAGGGTTGCTTCATTACATTTATCTATGATTGAAAGGTTAATGTTATTCAAATGAACTGTATTCCAAAATTAAATTTCTTACCGCAGTCTCTCCCTATAGATTTCATTTATTTCATTTATTGTTTATTTTTGCAGGGACAATGCACAATTAAAAGTAATTGCGCCAGAATTAGCTAATAGCTAGTTTACATCTGCTGTCCCTGGGCAGGAAAACAAATAAAATAACATACATTACATATACCCCACATAAAACATCACAATACATACATGTACAGAATATAAAATTTAAAACCAGAATATAAAACAGATAATATACAACACAGTCATTAGTGGTTGCAGATCTGTTGTGATAGTAGCCAGTACTTAAGCTTTTTTTTAAAAATTGAGAAGCTATTGAGGCTTCGAATGTTTGTAGGTAGGGAATTCCACAACCCCACTACTCTAACTGAAAAAGCTTTTTGCCCAAAGTTGTTTTTCTGTACTGCGGTACCAGATCTCCCCTGGCAGATGCTCTAGTCCTGCCTGCACTTCCATTATGGATCACGCATCCCTGAAGAGGGGGTGGAGCAAGGTTATTAATCATTTTGTAAATCAGGCACACATCAGTATAAAAAACAAAATTATTCATATTTAAAAAATTTAACCTTTTCAAAATAGTACAGTGATGGTAGTCCCTTGGTTTTTTATCTAACACTTTCATAATTTGTTTATGAAGGGAGTACACAGGCTTAAGTGTAGTTGCATCTGCTTGTGACCAAGTTGTTATGCAATACGACAAGTGAGGTAGAATCAAAGTATGTACTAAAAGAAGTGCAGCTGATTCAGAGAGCTGGTGCCTGATACTTTTAAAATTATTCAAATTAAATTTAACATTATTTATTACCCTTTTTACTTGCTTTTTAAAAGACAGGTGTTGGTCTATTATTATTCCTAAATATTTAACATGCGTCACAAATTTGATTGCTTCACCATTAAATATGATATCTGGATTCACAGAGTTTTGTTTTCGTGCAGTGAAATACGTGCATACAGTTTTACTTACATTTAGAGACAAACAAGACTCATTCAACCAATTTGAGACTTTCACCATTGCAGATGACAGTTTGTTTGCAACTAGTTCTTTAGTTCTTGCATGAGTAAAAAGCACAGTATCATCCGCATACATTATAACATCTATACCTGGACATATTTGAGGCAGATCATTAATATAAATACTAAATAAAATCGGTCCTAAAATTGACCCCTGAGGAACCCCCGTAGGACAGCTAGCAAATGAAGAGCATTTATCAGCCACTCTTGTGCATTGACTTCTATTACTGAGGTACGATTTCATCCACATCAAGGCAGCATCTGATAAATAAAAATTCTGAAGTTCTGACATTAAACAGTTATGATTCACTGTATCAAATGCCTTTGCTAAATCTAAAAACACAGCTCCAACAACACCACCTTTGTCAAGTTTACTTCTAATTTGTTCGACAAAATAACAATTAGCAGTTTCAGTAGAATATTTTTTCGAAACCCAAATTGCATTTGGTGTAGATTTACTTCACTTTCATTTAAATAAGAAACTAATTGATCAGAAACTACTCTTTCTGCAATTTTTGATGCTATTGGAAGGATACTTATGGGTCTATAATTTGATGGAAGAGTCCTATCACCTGCTTTAAAAATAGGTGTCACTACTGCCGCTTTCCAGCA
The DNA here is from genome assembly GCF_025860055.1 of Xyrauchen texanus. Classification (NCBI taxonomy): domain Eukaryota; kingdom Metazoa; phylum Chordata; class Actinopteri; order Cypriniformes; family Catostomidae; genus Xyrauchen; species Xyrauchen texanus. The sequence goes on along the minus strand of NC_068289.1, from coordinate 37,848,792 downwards.
ATCTGGAAAATATGAGTTTGTAATTGACAGATTTGTCAAGTGTGTTAGAGGTTTGCAAAGAATTGATTTATAAGTTTTAAAAAATCGTGCATCAGTATCATAAACATCTTTAGACTTAGATCCTTTAGATGTCCCCCTTTCTTATATAAAACAATTTAATAGTATAGTGAAGTCCTTCATTTAGAATGGTAAACATCCAAGATTACATTTCAGTAAGATACATAGGCCGATTGACATAGGGGGGCTAGATCTACCCAAGATTTTGTTTTATTATTATGCATTCGGTCTCAGACATTTGGTTCATTGGTCGCTTCCACCTGAGAGAGCCCCTCCCTGGTTTTGTATTGAACAGGAAATTCTTGCCCCTATTTCACCATTGCAAAGCCTTTCTATCAAACTAACCGGAGAAGTTAAATTACACCCTGTTTTCTCACATTTACACTCGATATGAACAAAAGTGTCCAGAGTGTTTAATTTTACATTTATTTAAATGTTGCCTCGAGCATATGAACCCTAAATGATGTATAAATAAGTCCCCTTTCTGCTGGTCAGAGTGGATTGTGAGGGGGGTTACTACACTCGGTGACCTGTATGAGACTGGAGTGTTGAGATCTTTTAAAAATTTGGTTCAATATTTTGAGATTCCCAGATCTCAGTTTTTTCTGTATTTTCAGCTGCGGCACCTTATCTGTATTGTTTTTGGGAGTAGTATACACCCCCTTGAAGCAGCAGATACTCTGGTAGAGGTGATTACTGCTTTTGGGAAAGGTCATGAGGCATCAGTGTATTACTCCCTGCTAATTCAGAGTCTGGGGGACGGAGCTTTAACTTCTATCAAGAGATTATGGGAGAAACATTTAAATTTGGTATTGTAGGAGGGATTGTGGGCTAGGATCCTAAAAAACATCAAGTCTGTATCTAGAGATGCAAGGGTGCACCTTATGCAATTCAAGATTTTACATAGATTCTATTGGACCCCCTCTAGATTTTATAGGCTTGGATTTAAAGACACACAAAGGTGATACCAATCGGAGGATGGAGACACGGACCATGTTTTTTAGTGGTGTGCTGAGATCCAGGAATTTTGGTTGATATAAAATATTGGGTCTTGACCAGTGTTATGAAGGGGACCGAAGTCAGCTGGAATGCCCTCAATTCGAGAGGGTGGCAGCTTTAGAGAAGGTGTAGTGTAGAAGGCTGGGAATCTGGGATTCATTTTTGGGAAATGGGGCAGTTATTTGATGTTTTGGGGGGGGTCTCTCGGGGAGGGACTGTGGAGAGAAAGGCATAGTTTTTAATGTGTATGATTTTATATATATATATATATATATATATATATATATATATATATATATATATATATATATATATATATATACACATACATATTTTATTTTAGATTTTTTTTCTGTGTGTGTACTTATGTGAGACCACGGGGATGTTCGTTGGGGGTCGGGGTGGGGTTGTTGATTGGGGAGGGGTAGTAGTGGGAGTTAAATGTTGATTAATTGTAAATTACATTTACAGTTGTGTGTATAATAGAGTTATAATAGAGTTATTGTATATAATTATTCTTTGAGTAACAGCTGTGAGTATATTGGTAAGTCATGGTTTCAATAGTGCATGTTGTTGTTTAAAAATGGTAAAAGTGGCGTGTATGAGTTTGACAATGCAAAATAAACTATAACAATTCCAGCTGAAAATCTGCAAGTGTTTTCATCTTTTGTTTAGTTCTAGAATGTTGATTTGGTCACACTGGAACACTTTTATGTAAGAGAAAATCATACCGCTGGCTAGATTCTGCTTCATATCAGCTTTTGTTGGTTGTCGCAGTATGTGGAGTCGTCCTGTTTAATTGCTTTTTGTAACCCACGTACAAGTGGAAATCATTTATAATTTAACATGTGTGTATGTGTTTTTGTGTGTGTGTGTGTGTGTGTGTGTGTGTGTGTGTGTGTGTGTGTGTGTGTGTGTGTGTGTGTGTGTGTTATCATACAGCAGTAGTAGTAGAGGGTACTGGTTACTTTCTTCAAATTGTGGAGGGAAGCTGAGCTCCAGTCTCAGTGCTGTAAACACACAGTAAACACACAGTAAACACTAAACACTGACAGCAAAAGACAAAATGCTTTAAAAACATCTTAGTCCACATACACACACACCCCCACAGGAATCTTCTGTTTCCTTGAATCATTTACAAATGGACTAATAATTAACAACTGACAAAACACATTTTCAGTTAATCATAATATTTACATTGACTCTAAAAAGATTTCTATGTTGCCAGGAAATGGGCGGGCGTCTTGGGTTTAGACATTCTTTCTGCTCTGATATTTATATGATGGCATATGCCAATGTGCAATCAGTGCAAATGTTTGACCCATTGCTGTCCATTTGCGTTTTTGATAGAATTGCATTCAAATTAATTTTGGGTCAAGCTAAGATGAAGTAGTTCCATGAATAATATTTATGTTGATTCAGTGTTTGTATTTTGTAGTGTTCAGTAAATCAGGTTTTGTGGTCCTGATTTAGTCTTTGCAGGCATGAATATCCTTCACATAATTATTGTGCTTTACGGATAGGGGGTGAAGACCAGGGTTGGGAGGATTACGTTTTAAATGTATTCCACTACAGATTACAGATTATATGCTGTAAAATGTAATTTGTAACGTATTAATCAAGGTCAATAATGTAATTGAAATATTTTGGATTACTTCTTCAGCACTGGTAGATTTTTTTTCACTTGTTTTGACTATAAAAACTCAAAATACACATGTTAAAAATACACATGTTAAAAATACATTCTCTGAAAAACCCAAATATCTCATGCAGTGTTGCTTCTAAAACAAGATCAATCAAACTGATCTTGTTTTAAGGATTTTACATATTTTTACAGAAAAACAATACAAACAATACAAAAGAGTTTGCCTTTACATGCGCATGTAAAATGGCTAGAAATAGCATTTTAGCCTAGCGTAAAGCTGACAATTTACACAAGGTTTATTTCTACTTCTTCTGCTCGAAACTGACTTCAAACATACATCTCTGTCTGCTCGTATGAATGTAACACATCATAAGAAAGTGTTTCACCGCTGTTCAAATGCACTTTTATCATTTATGTGTATAAATGTTTTCCATCTGAAATAAATTACTAAATATTAAATGAAACAAATGACAATAAAATGCAAAGTAATCCCTTCAGTAATCAAATTAATTTTTGAATGTAACTGTATTCTGATTACCATTGAGTTAAATTGTAACTGTAGTGGAATACAGTTACTTATATTTTGTATTTTAAATATGTAATCCCATTACATGTATTCTGTTACTCCCCAACTCTGGTGAAGACATAGATGGTCTTTCAGGACAGTCCTCCCTGAGGATTCTCAAAGACGTACAACAGCATCCACATGACCACATATTCACAAATAGTAATTCATATTTATTTTACATGGAGTTATTTTTACAGCAGCTGAAACTTTTAACTTCAAGGTGCTATGGGAAATAGTTTTATTTAATAAAACTTAATTAACAATGTATTTTTTTAGGGGTAGTTCTGACTTTTCCCATGAGAAGACAGTGACTGCTACAAGTGAAAATGTTAGTTCCCTACTTATTAACATGTGTTTACTCTCATCAAGACCTCTCTGGAAATATCTGAAGGAAAACACGGCCAGTTTGTTTCTAATGTCAAACTTCATTAGAACAGAACATATATAACACAAGAGGAAAACTATGTTCATTTTTCATAGTCTTTAAAAGCCTTTATTTTATGATTAGCTGGTTGATGTGGACACCAGAGAGCTGTGATTAAGACACGAAAGCGGCGTCCACATTTACATGTGCTATATAAGTGTCGTACTCTTCATACATGCAGTTCGACCAGTAAACCGCAGCAACTTAATTTCCTTCACTTCGCTAGTGTTAATAACGAACATGACAAACTCTTCAGACACCTTTCAGAACTCTGCTTACACTTTTACTTGACCACATTGCATCATTCTCCATCAGAAGGGTTAGGTATGTTTTCTCTTAAACAAGGTGTTCATGTTTAAAGGATTCGGTCAGGATCTCCTAACACTCACATGATGTTTCAGTACGCTGCTGTCTGGATAAAGTCTGGAATAAGCCGTTTTATGAAGTGAATGTGGTCAATATTCAGTGTGCCCTTATGAAAGTTTACCATAGTTCTTCCATTGTACAACAGTGTCATTTGGCCGTATAAACTGGTGTGACCATGGATGAACACTCATCGTGGTTCAATGAAGCTAGTATTTCTAAATAAACTACAGTATTTGCTATGGTAGCCTAAATACATTTAGAAACGTAAACTATAATTTCCATAGATACCGTATTAACTAGGGATGCACCGAAATTCCGGCCGCCGAAAATTTTCGGCCGAAAATGGCACTTTCGGTTTTCGGCCGAAAGAGAAAAAAGGCCAAAATATATAGGTACATATATATATATATATATATATATATATATATATATATACCTCCTCGCCCCGCCCCTCAGTGCTTTGATTTCACTCTGGATCGATCTAGCCCTTATCACAGCGCTACCAAACAAAGGCCAATCATGTCAGCGGTGTGGAAGTTCTTCAAAGTTTCTGATAAGGACATCACATTTGCGATCTGCAGTGTTTATTCAGCAGAACTTTCAAGATATATATATATATATATATATATATACAGAGTACAGCAAGAGATTCTACAGGAAAGCACCCTGAACAACAGCAGTGCCACAACTAGCGCTGCTACAACACAACTTGAGACGTATCTAGCTGAACTACGCCAGAAGCGACAATCCCCTTGACTACGGTCGCATAAACAAAGACCGCTTTCCTTTGCTTGCGCGGATTGCTCACAGGTATTTATCTTGCCCGAGCACCAGCACAGAGAGTGAGAGACTGTTCAGTGCAGCATCTCATGTTCTTGATGAGCTTCTGACAGGAGAGACTGTCAGAAAGTTTAGCATCTTTTGTTCTTGAAGAGAAACCTGTCACTTGTACTTAAATAGAAAGCGGTCCAATTTGATGTGTAAAGCAATTACATTACACTTGTTCTTCACTTGAGGATACATCTGTCGTTTACAGTTGAGGTTGGATTTAGTTCAATTACTGCTGTTTTGCACAATAATTTCACTTAAAGTGTACATACGTTTACATAAACAGAATAGAGCACTGATCTATATATATAATTATATATTATAGTATATATATAGATCAGTGGAATAGAGGCCCTCTGCCATTCTGTGTTCTGCCTTTTGTTTCAATTAAAATTACTGTTGCATATTTAAACTTTTTCAAAGATGCTAGCCTTTTGAAAGATGCTAGCTGAGTTCATTACTTGAATGTTGTTTTGCATATAATAGTTTTCTAAAACTTTACATTATTTGGATAATTGTTAATAAAATCTGTAAAATTAGATTTTTACAGAACTGAAAGAAGAATAATATTTAATAATGTTTTAATATATGTTTTGTCCAATATTGTTGTGTTACTTTCAATAAAAGTGTGATTTATTTTATTGGTTTGTAGTTTTTCAAATCAGATTCATTAAATTCATGAAATTAATGAAAAAGTATAATATTAATACAATTATACACACAAAAAAAATCTTTTTTTTTTTTCTTAAATAGGTAAAAAAATTAAAATAAAAGTAAGTTTCGGTTTTCGGCCAAGTGCATCCTAGATTTTCGGTTTCGGTTTTGGCCCAGAATTTTAATTTCGGTGCATCCCTAGTATTAACACATTCCCCATAATAGATTATTTATTATGAGACTTATTATGAGACAGTTTCACTGACCCATGAATCCCAGTGGCATCTTTTGTGAATATACTTATTTTAACCTGATCGCCAGGGGGTGCTCCCGTGTTGATCAAGCAGTCAGATTATTTAAGGGTAAGAGAAGAAGTGTTAGGAAGTCAGACAGATTCTTTGCACATGGATAAACTTTCTCACCTTTGCTGTCTCAGATCAATGCCCTGATTTGAGGAACTTGTTTGTTCTTATGTTCAAATGTACGTACTATCCCGAGCACTCTTTCTGCGTATATATTTTTGGTTTGTAAATATGGTTTATTAGCACAGAGCACATGTTTATCATCTGTTTGTTATATTACATGCTGAGGGGTTTTATATATGTATGAGAAACCAGCAAAGCCATTATAAAGACCAGCACTATAAGGATCAGTTATCTTTAATCTGTCATCATCATTCAACCATCTACAATCATACATCTCCTGTCTACAATCATTACAACTAAACATCGATCATGTCTTGGATTACACAAGATTCAACAACACCAAACTCCAAAGACTGAGACTTTTGTAGCTAATCCTACATTGTGTTCTTATTTGAGAAAGACTGGACTATTAGTGATTCATCTTGACTGGGAATGATTTGTATGTTTAGGGTTGTTTGCACTGTTTATGTTGTTTATTACACTGCTCAAGATCTTTATTTTTTGTGCCTAATACACTTGACTCATGGAAATTTAGAAGTCTCTCTGATCCCTTGTTATATTTGCAGCGCATATCTAATTCAATAGAGAAGGTGTTAAAACTAACATCTGTCATAATAGAACAGTTTCTGTTACAACAGTAAAACATGAGATATTCTACTTCTGTGATCATGTGTCGTTTGAAAAGCTTTGTAATATAAGATGGCACACTGGAGTATTACTGTGACATCATTTCCTTCTGACTTGACAGGATTAATTTTGATCTCTATTTTACTGGATTCTAATGTTTGAATGGTTGGTTGCATTTGCAATTGGTTTATGCTTTCTAAGATGATTCTCTCATTATTGTTACTTTCTTTTGTTATCTAGTTTAATGATGATGATGGTGATGGTTCATACCACGGTTGTTGATCTGTAAAGTTGTGATTTGTCTGACTGGCATTCTTTTCTGTCTGAGAGATTCTCTGAACTCCACATGAGCATCTAGAGTCACATGATCTACAGAAGAAAGCAAGAATGAATCCAAGCTGAGGTGGTGCTTTGGATATTTATAACAAACATAATTTATTTTAACCAGTGTGTGCATGCTTGCGTGTGTGCGCGTTGGATTCACCGGTGATGTTCCTCAGATGGTGCACAGTAGATTCTGGGATTTCAGGCCCTAAAGAAATAAAACTTAAGATGTTTAAAGAAATCTTTGAGCATTTTTGCACACCACAGTGACTTGAATCCAGACAAAATCCAGTGTAATGGTGTAAGTGTCCTCTTTAATAACCTTTGCAGTTCAGCAGCACGGCCCTTCCGTCTGGACTCAATAACGCTTCATAGAATGAACAGTGATGTTTAAACACAGAACAACTCAAACACTCACGCTGAAGAGGATCCACTGTGCTCACCCTAGAGGTCAAAGGTCACACTACTGTAACATGAATCACTCAGGAGGGACTGAAAATACAACAGTTGTGTAATGTGTCTGCAGCATCACGGCATCTTACCTGTACAGGTGTCTGTGACTGGGACTCGATTCTGTGCTGAGAAAATATCTGCATACACACACACACACACACACACACACACACACACACACACACACACACACACCTGTTAGTCAAATGTGTGAAGCATACAAACTCTTGTATAGTGTGTGTGTGTGTGTGTGTGTACACGTGTCTCACAGTTTGTTCCACTTTTTATCGTAAGTCAGGATCTCTGTGACCTCCCAGGTGCCTGAGGTCAGGTGACGCATATTGACATATTGACCTTTAGACTGACAATAGGAGAGATTGAATTGACTTCAGTATAGAATTGACTCTGTTTGTGTTGCATGTGCAGTTTTATACCTGTTGTGACATCATAGCGAGGTGTCGAAATGATCCGTGACCTCCTTGTTTGAGAGGTGATGTGATGAAAAAAGTCTCTCCATCTTTGGAGAAAACTGGTTTCTCATTCTGCACCAATCAGACGAAAGCATTAAATTACTTGAGCTGAACAACCAGATTGATTTAATGTGTATTTAAAGATGTTACCTGTCTGTCGATCCACCTGTCTGATGTCATGATGTGTTTCTGCAGAGGAAGACATGAATCAATGAGAGCAGTGATTAACGTGTGTGTGTGTGTGTGTGTGTAGAGAGAGAGAGAGAGATAGAGAGCATACTCACCACCGCACATTTCCCAGTATGTGTGTAGCAGAGTGTTAGGATAGAAGTGTTCTGAGGACGGTTTAACCAGCGTACAGCCAAACACTCATCTGTTACCCACTGCACCATAGTGATGTAAAGATCACTATACACACACACACACACACACACACACACACACTGCCGTCACATGTCAGAAAATGCATTTAGAAATATACATGAGCATGTATCTGGGATTATTAGGAGAAATTGATAAGAATTTCTAAACACAACAGAACTTTAGACATCAGTACTACTGCAGTCTTATTTTGTACTTATTAAATTAAAAAGACAATCTGTTCACTTTTGGGCAGGTCGAAGTGTCCGTCCAGCACATCTCAACTTCCTCTCCTTCATTCCAGTCATAAAACGACATGTTTATTCCCTTAATTTAAAGGAAACAAAATCTTTGCTTTCTCTTGTATATGGGTTAGAAATGTCAAATACATAAATTAACAATATCACATAATTGTCTGGTTTAACAACTCAAACTCATATAATGTGCATCTTTAACGCACTTTGAGAGACAACATAAAAATGCTTGAGACAAATATGTCTGAGTCAGCGTCATTTATCTGAATAAGTTGTGAAGCGTTTTCTCATTGTCAAAAATCCACTTCAGGACTTGATAATGACAGAGATAATAATCGATAAGTGTTTATAATATTGCACAACTCTTTTGTATACTTCAGTTCATTTAGTTCAGGTGGATTTCTCTGTGATTGTGTGTGTGTGTGTGTGTTTCTCTCAGTTCTTGTCAGTATATCATCAATCATCAGCACTATTGTACATGTAATTAAACCAGGTTCTTTTCACACAAAGATGCTTTTTCTCTAGGTTAGTGTTTCTGTTACCAGGTTTTATAGGAACTGATCTGGTCACAGTTTTTCTCTATCGGCCGGAATTTTTCGCAGGACCAGATTTTGGAGCATCTTTAAATTAAATTGTTGAGATACACTTGGAAATGATTACATTACCTCACCTCCATTATTGCAGTGTCCGTTTATAATATGTAACTTTTGGGATTGTTTTTCATGAAGTTACTTATAAATATTGGCTGTCATGGGTTGTTTTGTTTTTGCGGCTTTCTAGAATTTAGTCACAATTTGTCCGCCCTCCAAATAGAAAAATAAATAAATAAATAAATAAATGTTGCTTTGTTTTCATGAGGCAAGTTCCTTATTTTGGGTTTCTTATTTCCAGAAAAAGTTGCTTGATTCTCTTGCAAGATCTGGCAACACTGCTCACCTCCCCGTATAAAACAAATCTCATCCAATTAGAGCCAATTAATAAAAAAAATAAACACACTTCACGGACCTTTAATGGTCTAGAACTAAGTCTTACTCTTAATTCACCTCACAGTTCACCGAATAAACACAGAACTGCTTTGATTACCGGCTTGATCATTTACTATACTACTTAAATGTGTGTGAGAGAGAGAGAGAGAGAGAGAGAGAGAGAGAGAGAGGGTGGGTGGGTGGGTGTGTGTCGGGTGTGTTTTGTACCTTCTTTCTAAACTGTTAGGAGGCAGGATTTGTGTAGTTTGTGTAGATCCATTCACACTGACCACGTACAAGATCACTTCAGGATTCTTCTGTCCAGCCTGTTACACAGACAGACAGACATTTTAAACATTTATTTATATTCACTCAACATAGAAATACAAAAAGGACATAAATAGTTCAGATGCATATTTGCCAGAAACTTGCAGGTTACATGTCAAGTATTCAATCATTCGCATCAATGATACAAAATAACAACGTCTGAGCGGTCACTGCGACTACCAATAATGTCTGATACAGAACCGTCTCTGGCCAGCTGTTTGGCCTTCGTTTTGGACATACCCGTAACCCCATCACTACAAGCCTGTGTAGATGACCTAGACTCCTGAAAATAAAGATTAAGAGTTGACACATACCCAATGGTGTTAATACACTGAACAAACAGTTTATATTTAAACAGTGTAGTGGAAAAGACCTCCTCTAGACTAGGGTCAAACACACACCCCACTGTTGCATCTCGTTTACAATGATGTCATCTGGGGTGTTTGCTGTTCAATTTCAGAATACATCAGGATTTATACACATTTTAAACATGTCAGATTTAACAGAAGATTGTTTAAATATCCCAGAAGCAGAGGTAGCACAAGGTACATTTTCAGTCAACAAATCTACATTTCTGTCATGTCTGGCGATATAAAGCCGTTATATGCTGCACACCCATTTAATACATGACACAAGGATTCAATTCATTAATGTGGTGTAAACAGCTGGAGACATGTCTGTCTGGAAACCATATAGAAACATTCAACATTGTTGGCAAGTCTTGCTTTTATTGTGAATCTAATAATGTCCTCATCAATTGCAGAATTTCTCAATATTGAGTGAGTAACTGAGTGATTAGAAGCCAATGGGTCAGTTATGAATTCATCTGAAACTTCCAATGTCTCAGAGGAGGGCCGTTTCCACTCCAAACTAACACCTGTCCAGCAGCAAAGATCATTCATGTCAGGCCAATCAGACCAGACTCCAAAGCCAGCAGAGAGTGTCTAGATTACCACTTGCTTTCTTCTTAAACCCCAAAAAGTTGGATTCAGGTCCTCTAGCAAGTGGGACTTTACGTCGCTTAAGGTATAAAAATAGTGACGCTCTTGCAAGTTCACGTACAGTTTTGTCATCACTTGTGGTGATGTAACTCAATTCAAAATGAGGTACTCCCAAACCACCTTCCTGTCAACTGTGAAAAATGATGTCACATGTAGTATGTGTGTTCAGGCCAATCCACTATCTTACTACCTGTACAGTCTTATCATTCATAGCATGGAGTTGTTTTCTTGGAATGTGGATGTTTGCAAAGACATTTTTGACAGTGACAACTGATCTACTGCTTCAAGTTTCATTGTGAGTGGCAGCGGGATGAATCAATCATGTCTAATTGCATTGAGTATTCTGATATTATTATTATTTCATCAACCTGCTCCTTCCAATCACATTATATTTGTGTCCAGGTATGTATATGTCTCATGTCTAGAATATACTCCTACAGTATTGAGTGTGAAGACGGGAGGTTTATCAGTTTAGATATTTTGAGTGATGCCATCTATTACCCCCCTCTCCTCTCATCAAATGCAGCACATTTAGTCTCCTTCACAGGTCAGACCATTCCAGAAAAAAAGCATTTTTTTTGGCAAAAGCATGTTCTTTATGACACTCTCCAGATGGGATGAAAGCTGTACATCATCAGCATATCCCTGAGCAGGATTAGGAGAAATCAGGTCAGGTGGCGCATGCTGAAGCATTTGGAGTTCCAAATGCATCACGGAAATCAAGGAAGACAGAATAAAACCTTCTGGACTCATGCTTATTCATCAATTGCAGTCTTAAGACAGAACGCATGTTAATTCATCTCCTGTCTATTAATATACACTTTTTGACCAGGGAAAATACTATTTTCATCCACCAGCCATGGAGGATTGCGGGCGAAGATACACTTCATGAACACTTTATATATTGTTGGTAATAATGATATGTCTCTCTAAGTTGAAGGGTCCTCAGGGATATTATCTTTATTGAGGATTCAATAAATGAGAGCCCCTTTCCATGAATCAGGAGCCCTTCTATTCTTCATACAGACATTGAATATTGATGTTAAATTCTGACAAGACTGTGTGGTTTTGAGAGTTTCAAATGTCTCTCCATCTATCCCTCTGGCTTTATTATTGGGCAGATTGCACAACACTGACTCACCCTCCGCACATGTATAAGGTGAGGTATCAGGCTGATATACCAGAGCGCTTGTCTGTATGTGAGTTTGCCTCAGTGGAGGTGGAAAAATATGGCTTGTTACTGCTGGTCCCTGACATTTGTTTTGATAATACACCTGCACTTGCTCAACATTACTAGGGCAGGAAGAGTTTTCATGGTATTCACTATTATTTAGGATTATTTGGATTGCTCATGCCTTTTTATACTGCCACAAATATGATTTGTGCTCACTCTTTTCCGTTTCTTAGTTCCTGCTGCATTCCTCATTCCTGGATGCACAGTGTCCCAAATGTAGCAGAGCTGTGTCTGTATCCATTCAGCCACTGTAGTAGATGTTAAAACATCAAGAAAGGTTTGTTGCGATGGAAATTTCTTAAGATCCTCACAGTATATTTTAAAAGTGGGAGTCCAAAGGCTGTTCCACAGTGACTGAGTTGTAAATATGTCATTCTTATAAAATATTCAGTTTAACTTTAATCCATTTGCAAGGATCCCCGGAAGATTTGAAATGGTGTCTCTCTAGATATCTTTTGGTGTCCATGCTGTCCCTGTAACCTTTCACTTCAATTTGGAAGCTCAGCCATTGCTGCTCATCCAAGGAGAGAATGAAGTTAGAAAAGTCTGCTGTTGATGGCAGGTACTGGATTAAAGGAGTTGGATTGTAGGCATTCCGGTGCTTTTTTTAAATTCTGCCATTGTAGAGAGCTTGTTTAAATGCCGTTTTCATTACCGATACAAAGCACATAGTCCATACAACTTTCCAAAACATTTTGCATCTAGCTCCATTAACGTTGGCAGTTACAACGGGTGTGCTTCTTAGATATTACCGAACTGTTTTCACGCGAGTGCCAGCTGACACACACACACACACACACACACACACACACACACACACACACACACACACACACACATGAAATCAAATCAACTTTCACTCTTTAAACTCTGAGAACACTTTCAGTGTGTGTTTGTGCATTTAGGGCCATGTGGTTCAGCACTGCTAAACTTTTGTATGCTATATATCCCATAGCAGGACTGATTTGTTTGGATGAGGTATTGCTGACAGCTGTTGGATGGTTGTGTACCTTCGGGTAGGGGTACTGCTGTCCACACGGGTACTGTGTTCCTGTGAAACGGGGTAGGTGCATGTTGGGGACGAGTGTGTCATTGATGGTAAGATATGCCAGACTGGAGCCTGATGGAGACCACCAGAGAGCAACTGCAGAACGCAAGACCTCCTCTAACAGATAAACAAAAAGATTACGGTAGTTTATTAACAAAAGCACAACCTATAAATGACATGATTTGTTGTTCATAAAAACGGTGTGATCCTGTTTTTTACCCTCATAAAGCCAGTCAGTTACTCCATTAAATATGAGGCCCTCTTGCCCTGATGATGTCAGTCTGAGAGAGCTGCTCTTCACTTCTGGCTGATAGTAAATATTATTCTTAAATATGTACACCTGACAGAGATGGATAGAAAGGGTTTGACAGTAAGAGACAACAGCACATTTGTAGAAGTTTCATTTGTTGCAGTGAAATACATGCTGTATGCAAATGCTTGTGAATAATTTTGATGGTCCACCTGCTGATAATTTAGTCAATGCATAAATGTCAGCTGAGCAACTTAAACGTGTCATTGATTACTCCATTACACTATGATTTAATGAGACACAATAAGATTCCAGCACATGCAATCTGTCCACATCGAACACGATGTGTCCTGGTGATGATCTCTTCACTTAAATTACTAATCAAATCAGAAATCACAACAGTATGTTGGAACAATGTGTTTATTGAACACAAATGGTTTTCTCACTGAAGCTATGGAAGGACAATCTCTTTCCACGGCAGTTTCCGAGGGGATGCACATGCAATCCCACTAGTGGGGCAATGATTATTTTGATATTCAAATAATCTACAATGATTGAGTAATCGGAGTAATTTGGGCGGTTATTGCAAAGATTAATCAACAGTTCTTAACCCACTATCCAGCAAGTTTAATTCAGTAATAAATACACTGCAAAAATCATATTCTTAATTAGTATTTAGTTTTCCAGTATAAGAAAGATGCATTTACCCAATAAACAATTCTGCATGAGATATTAAGATATTTAGGAGATTCACAGCATAAAATATTAAGACTCTGTTTCAGAGAATGTCTCTTGAATATATAAGTATATTTTGTCTTGTGGCACTTTTTTGGTCAGTTTTAGTTCAGTAATACACTCATATTTAAGATACTTTCTCTGAAACAAAGTCTTAATATTTATGCGGTATAGCTCCTCAAGTAAATGTTCCTTGTTTTAAATTATTTTGGGTCAAAAAAGACTAATGAAAACTCATTAAGCACAAATGTTTGTGCTTAATCAAATGACCTTCTGCCTTATTAATTGAACTTTAGTAAGAATGCACTACAGATAAACGGTGTGTCTGGACTCTCAGGCTCCAATGCTCCTGGTTAATACGCATCATCAGTAGAGTTAAAATTATCTCATGTTATGCCCCGTGATATCAAATGACTATTCAACAATGAAAATAGACATAGAAGTAGTAAGAGTAGTATGGTAATATGCCATTCTGAACTCAGCTTGAATTTCCTGTCACTCGCCACTTGTCGCAGTCATGATCTAATTAGGACAAAACTCTGCTTAACATGGAAAAGGTACCTTTTGTCATGTGTTGGCAGGATACCAAACTAACCCTAACAGAAGAATTATTCAACCCTAATGTCAAGTCATGTCATTTTTATTTGTATAGCACTTTTAACAAATTACATAGTTTCAGAGCAGCTTTACAGAAGATCATGCATTAACAGAAGATACAACTGTAATATCTTAAAGTCTAAGAGTCACTGTGTAGATTAAATAAATATTAGTATGAAGTGTGTATAAAAATAAATAATTAAATAATAATTGTATTTATAACCCCAGTGAGCAGCTGAAGGTGACTGAAGGAAGACAAAACTCCATAAGATCTTGATTAATGGAGAAAAATTATCTTACTCACTGTGGGGGCCAGCTCTGATTAACCCCACCCTAACCCTAAACCAGACTCACTGTGGGGGCCAGTTGCCCTCTGACTAACCCCACCCTAACCCTAAACCAGACTCACTGTGGGGGCCAGTTCCCCTCTGATTAACCCCACCCTAAACCAGACTCACTGTGGGGGCCAGTTCCCCTCTGATTAACCCCACCCTAACCCTAAACCAGACTCACTGTGGGGGCCAGTTCCCCTCTGACTAACCCCACCCTAACCCTAAACCAGACTCACTGTGGGGGCCAGTTCCCCTCTGACTAACCCCACCCTAACCCTAAACCAGACTCACTGTGGGGGCCAGCTCTGACTAACCCCACCCTAACCCTAAACCAGACTCACTGTGGGGGCCAGTTGCCCTCTGACTAACCCCACCCTAACCCTAAACCAGACTCACTGTGGGGGCCAGTTCCCCTCTGATTAACCCCACCCTAAACCAGACTTACTGTGGTGGCCAGTTCCCCTCTGACTAACCCCACCCTAACCCTAAACCAGACTCACTGTGGGGGCCAGCTCTGACTAACCCCACCCTAAACCAGACTCACTGTGGGGGCCAGCTCTGATTAACCCCACCCTAACCCTAAACCAGACTCACTGTGGGGGCCAGTTCCCCTCTGATTAACCCCACCCTAACCCTAAACCAGACTCACTGTGGGGGCCAGCTCTGACTAACCCCACCCTAACCCTAAACCAGACTCACTGTGGGGGCCAGCTCTGATTAACCCCACCCTAACCCTAAACCAGACTCACTGTGGGGGCCACAGAAACAAATAGAATAATATTAGCATAGATGTCATTCAATTTATTGCAGAGTTAGAGATCATGATCACTGTTTCTGGTTCTGGCAGACTAAACTGAAGCAGCCTAATTGTGGGTTGGAGGATAAATGAGGAGTATTTAGTCTAGACTTAAACTGAGAGAGTGTGTCTGAGTCCCGAACAGTGTTTGGGAGACTATTCCATAGTTTAGGAGCCAAAAATGAAAAGGATCTTCCTCCTTTTGTGGATTTTGATATTCTAGGAACTATTAACAGGATTGTGTGATCGTAATGAACGTGATGGAATATAGTGTGGTAGAAGGTCACTTAAGTAATGTGGAGAACATTCAAAGCTTTGTACGTAGTTACAGAATTTTAAATGAATATGTAATTTAACAGGTAGCAATGTAACGATGATAAAATGGGGCTAATATGATCATATTTCTTGGTTCAGCACTCTGGCTGCTGCATTTTGAACCAATTGAAGTTTATTTATTGATCTTGCTGGACATCCTCCCAGTAATGCATTACAATAATCTAGTCTTGAGGTCATGAACGCATGAATTAGTTTTTCGGCATCAGCCACAGAGAGCATGTGCCGTAATTTAGCAATATTTCTGAGGTGGAAGAATGCTGTGCTACAAACATTGGTAATGTGATTTTCAAAGGACAGATTGGTATCAAACATAACACCTAAGTTCTTCACTGTTGAAAATGATGTAACAGAACATCCATCTAGAGTTAAATTATATTTTAGCGACTTATTTTTAGAGGATTTTGGTCCAATAATTAGTATCTAATTTTTGTCGGAATTGAGTAGAAGGACATTTCTGGCCATCCAATCCTTTATTTCATTTATACACTTTTACAAATATAAAGTTGGGTATCTTTGGAATAACAGTGGAAACTTATTCCATGATTCCTGATAATATCTCCCTGGGGAAGCATATTTTTTGAATGGTTATTTATAGGTTTCATTTGTTTTGTTATTAACTGTTTTCTATTGATTCCATGCAGCAAATTAAATAGATGTAACAGAAAATACAAAATCAAACCACATGAAATCATAACCACACACAAATAAACACTCTAGTGGTCAAAAGCCAACTAACAAAGCCACACAAATTAGACATTAAAATAGCAGAAAATATTTAGATATGAAAAACCTTTTACATCTAGTCTCTCTCCACTGCCCCTCACTGAGAGCCTTCCAAAAAGGCTAGATAGGTGCCCCATATCTTGATGTATATATCCTGGTTGCCTAGCCTTCTATATACCATTTCCTCAAATGCCACCCTGTCCAACTCAACACACCACTCATGAAATGAGGCCGCATCAGATGATCTCCATCCATTTAGGATTACCCACCTGTCAGTCATCACGCCGGTCAGGTCACCATATATCCATCACCCATATTCAGGACCCCCCATCAGCCAAAATACACAGTCTGGGCCAAAATGAAAATCAAGTGTCCACTACATCACACGTGAAGCTCTGAACCTTCAACCAAAATTCATGGATCTTAACACAACCCCAAAATATATGGGTTGTGTCCCTGTCTTTAAGACCAAGCATATAGGGTGTCAAATAGAATCTATTCAAAATCTTAAATTGCATCAAACGCATCCTTTGCATCTTTAGATACAGACTTGATATTTTTAGAATCCTAGCACACACACTACTCCAATACCAAATTTCAATCTTTCTCCCATAATCTCTTGAGAGAAGTCGAAGCTCCATCCCCCAGACTCTGAATTAACAGGGAGTAATAAACTGATGCCTCATGACCCTTTCCAACAGCAGTTATCACCACTTACAAAGTATCTGCCACTTTAAAAGGGGGGGGTATGCTACTCCCAAAAATAGTACAGAGTAGGTGGCGCAGCTGTAAATAGCTAAAGAACCGAGATCTAGGAATCTTAAAATGTTGAAACAAATTTTCAAAATATCTCAACACTCCACTCTCATATAGGTCACAGAGTGTAGTAACCCCCTCACAATACATTCTGACCAGCAGAAAGGGGACTTATTAATACATCATTTTGGGTTCTGCCATAAGCTTGAGGCAACATTTAAATAAATGTCAGAATTAAACACTGAGTGCAAATGTGAGATAACGGGGTATGACTTAACTTCTTGGGATAGTTTAATAGAAAGGCTTTGCAATGGCGAAATAAGGGCAAGGTTTTCCTGTTTGATACAAAACCAGGGAGGGGCTCTCTCAGGTGGAAGTGACCAATGAGCCAAACGTCTGAGACCAAGTGCATAGTAATAAAACTAAATCGTGTGTAGGCCTATCCCACCTTATGGGATATAAGTAACTTATTGAAATGTAATCTGGGACGTTTACCATTCAAGTCAAGTCAAGTCAAGTGGTTTTTATTGTCGTTTCAACCATATACAGTTAGTACAGTACACAGCAAAACGAGACAACGTTCCTCCAGGACCATGGTGCTACATAAAATCAACAAAGGACCAACATAGGACCACATGAGACTACACAACGAAATAAAATACCTGTATAAACTACCTATATATACCTATATAAAGTGCACGTGCAAACATGTGCAAAAAGTACAGGACAGTACAACAAATTACTGACAATGAACAGGACAATAGACAGTGCAGCGCCGACCAGTACTCAGTAGTGCAAAAAGATGACAGTTTCTAAAATGTAAACATAACATACTATGAGATAATGTTCTATGCACATAGCAGTTATTGAGGTAGCAGACAGTTATAAAGTGACAGTAATTAAAGTGCAACTCAGGACATGTGTGTGTCAAACCAGTCTCTGAGTATTGAGGAGTCTGATGGCTTGGGGAAGAAGCTGTTACACAGTCTGGCCGTGAGGGCCCGAATGCTTCGGTACCTCTTGCCAGACGGGAGGAGGGTAAAGAGTTTGTGTGAGGGGTGTGTGGGGTCGACCACAATGCTGGTTGCTTTATGGATACAGTGTTTTTTGTAAATGTCTTTGATGGAGGGAAGAGAGACCCCAATGATCTTCTCAGCTGTCCTCACTATCCTCTGCAGGGCTTTGCGGTCCGAAACGGTGCAAGTCCCAAACCAGGCAGTGATGCAGCTGCCCAGGATGCTCTCAATAGTCCCTCTATAGAATGTAGTGAGGATGGGGGTTGGGAGATGTGCTTTCCTCAGCCTTCGAAGATAGTAGAGACGCTGCTGGGCTTTCTTGGTGATAGAGCTGGTGTTGAGGGACCAGGTGAGGTTCTCCGCCAAGTGAACACCAAGGAATTTGGTGCTTTTGATGATCTCCACAGAGGAGCCGTCGATGTTCAGCGGAGTGCGTTCACCTTGTGCTCTCCTAAAGTCAACAACCATCTCTTTTGTTTTGTCGACATTCAGGGACAGGTTGTTGGCTCTACACCAGTTCGTCAGCCGCTGCACCTCCTGTATGCTGACTCGTTGTTCTTGCTGATGAGACCCACCACGGTCGTGTCATCGGCGAACTTGATGATGTGATTCGAGCTGTGCATTGCTGCACAGTCGTGAGTCAGCAGAGTGAACAGCAGTGGACTGAGCACACAGCCCTGGGGGCCCCCAGTGCTCAGTGTGGTGGTGGTGGAGATGCTGTTCCCGATCCGGACTGACTGAGGTCTCCCAGTCAGGAAGTCCAGGATCCAGTTGCAGAGGGAGGTGTCCAGGCCCAGCAGGTTCAGCTTTCCAATCAGGTGCTGGGGAATGATTGTGTTGAATGCTGAGCTGAAATCTATGAACAGCATTCGAACGTATGAGTCCTTATTGTCTAGGTGGGTGAGGGCCAGATGGAGGGTTGTGGTGATGGCATCGTCCGTTGAACGGTTTGAACGATCACGCAAACTGCAGTGGGTCTAGTGAGGGGGCAGCTGGGTCTTAATCTGCCTCATGACGAGCCTCTCGAAGCACTTCATGATGATGGGTGTAAGTGCGACGGGACGGTAGTCGTTGAGGCAGGACACTGAAGACTTCTTTGGCATGGGGACGATGGTGGTGGCCTTGAAGCACGTTGGAACAATGGCGCTGCTCAGAGAGATGTTGAAGATGTCGGTAAGAACATCTGCTAGCTGGTCTGCACATCCTCTGAGCACTCTGCCAGGAATGTTGTCTGGTCCAGCAGCCTTCCGTGGGTTGACTCTACGTAGAGTTTTCCTCACATCTGCCGTGGTAAGACAGAGCACCTGGTCGTTGGGAGGAGGGGTGGACTTCCTCGCCATCACGTCGTTCTGCACTTCAAACCGAGCGTAGAAGTCGTTCAGCGCATCTGGAAGGGAGGCATCTTTGTCACAGGCAACTGATGTTGTCCTGTAGTTGGTGATGGCCTGGATGCCCTGCCACATGCGCCGCGTGTCACCGCTGTCCTGGAAGTGACTGTGGATTCTCTGGGCGTGTGCGCGCTTTGCCTCTCTGATTGCCCGTGATAGTTTGGCCCTAGCTGTTCTTAGGGCTGCCTTATCGCCTGCTCTGAAGGCGGAGTCTCGGACCTCAGCAGCGTGCGCACCTCCGCAGTCATCCACGGCTTCTGGTTGGAGCGTGTGGTGATGGTCTTGGAGAAAGTGACATCATCAATGCACTTGCTGATGTAGCTGGTCACTGATGCTGTGTATTCCTCCAAGTTGGTAGAATCGCCATATGTTGCAGCCTCCCTGAACATGTGCCAGTCAGTACACCCAAAACAGTCCTGAAGAGCAGAGATGGCTCCTGCTGGCCAGGTTTTCACCTGCTTCTGAAGCGGTTTTGTGCGTCTGACGAGCCGGTCTGTATGCTGGAATTAACATAACAGAGATGTGGTCTGAGTAGCCGAGGTGGGGCGGGGCTCCGCCCGTGCACGCTTGGGATGTTTGTGTAAACAAGATCAAGCTCGTTCGCCCCTCTCATTGCAAAGTCCACATACTGATGGAATTTAGGGAGCACTGTCTTGAGATTTGCATGGTTGAAATCTCCGGCGACAAATGCCCTTATTCCAAATGAAGGGCTTTGTTTTTCTATCAAATTGCTTAAAATAAGAAATTGCTTGAGACTGTAGCAGGTAGTTGAATTTTGGAATACAATGAATTTGAATAACATTAACCTTCCAAATCATAGATAAATGTAATTAAGTCCACTTACACACATCGCTCTAAAATCTTTTTATTAAAGGGTCAAAATTAACTCAAATTGGCTGGGAATAAAATGCCCAAACATTTAATGCCCTGTTTGGGCCACTAGAAGGCACCCGGCTGGAAGGCTGTTACAGAGCAGTACACTGTCAGAGACAAAGCTTCAGATTTATACTAATTGACTCTGTATCCTGAGAACTTAGAGAGAAGGAATTAATAATCATGTGGAGGCAAGGCATTGATCTAGTGGGGTCGGAGATGAATAATAAAATATCATCGGAGTAAAGCAGAAGCTGATGCGCTACACCTCCCACCACCATCCCTGGAAAATCATCCTCCTTTCTTATCGTGGCTGCTAATGGTTCCAGGGCAAGACAGAACAACAATGGGGAACGAGGGCAACCCTGCCGGGTGCCACTATCCAGAGTAAAATAATCTGAAATGAATCCATTTGTTTGTACCACCGCTACCGGGTGTCTGTACAGTAACTTAATCCATCCAAAAGTATTCCCAAACCCGTATATTTCCGAAACCTTATAAGATTAAACCGTCCTACAATATCAAACGCCTTTTCGGCATGAAGTGAGATGGCAGCGACCAAAGTTTAATCATTCGCCACTGACCAGATAATATTGATGAAATGCCTAATGTTGTCAGAAGAGCTGCGGCCCCAAATAAACCCCACCTGATCTATATGTATAAGAGATGTCATAACTTAATCGGTTAGCAAAAACTTTTCACAAACTTTTTATGTCTTGCTGGATCAGAGAAATTGTATGGTAACTCTTACACTCACTTGGATCTTTTCCATTTTTAAGAATCAGACTGATCCGGGCTTGTGTCATGGTTGGCGGAAGCTTTCCATTCTTTAATGATTCCATATAAATTTCTAGCAAAAAGCAGTTCTGTAGCATAAGATCTAAAAAAATGCAGCAGCAAACCCATCTGAACCCAGAGCCTTGCCAAAGTTTCTAATATCTTCATCAGTAGACAAAGACTTGGAACTATAGAGATCAAGATAGACTTTTTTAAAAGCATTATTAAAATCAATGGCTGAGGTGAATATTTCACCACTAGCAGATTTCATGAGGGAATGCTAGATACTCTCTAAATACTCTCTGTTTTATATATCTAGCCAGAGTTTCCCTGCCTTGTCCCCCGACTCAAAGTATGACTCTCTTGCCCTGAATAGACAAAACTCCACCTTCCGCAACAAAATTGTATTATAAATGTATGTAATTTTATCTGGATTTCAATCGGGTCAATTCTCTGAGGCCATTAGACGACATTCGGCGCTTCAGCTGTGCCTCGGCACTTTTAATATTCCCTTCCAACTCCACGATTCTTGTGCTTTGGATTTTTTGATGAATGAGGCATACTGTATGATCCGGCCCCTAAGAATCACCTTAAGTGCCTCCCAAGCCACGCCCACAGAGAATACTCTCCATATAGACATTGATTTCAGCCTTTAGCATTTGTTGGAATTCAGGATTTTGCAAAAGGGTTACATTAAATCACCAACTATATACATATGTGGTAACACCATAAACTCACCAGGGCATGATCTGAGACTAAGATGTTTCCAATTGAGCAATCAACGACAGATGAAATGATGGACGTAGGTATAAAAAAAAAAATCTATTCTAGAGTAAATCTTATGGACTGATGAAAAAAAGGTATAGTCCCTACCAGATGGGTTTAAAAGTCTCCAAATATCTGAAAGACCAAGATTTTTACACATCCTGTGAAGCATCTTGTGTTGCTCTAGGGGTGAATCCATCAAAAGATTAAAGTCTCCTCCCAATATTACATCATGAGGGGTGCCAGAGGCTTGCAACATCCTTTCAAGATTTATAAAAATACCCTGATCATCAAGGTTAGTTGCATAAATATTAGCCAAAATAAGACTTTGTCCCTGAATT
This sequence comes from Xyrauchen texanus, assembly GCF_025860055.1. Lineage (NCBI taxonomy): Eukaryota > Metazoa > Chordata > Actinopteri > Cypriniformes > Catostomidae > Xyrauchen > Xyrauchen texanus. Next base: position 37,826,078 of record NC_068289.1, on the reverse strand, counting down.
TCAAATACAACAATAATGACTCTTCCTAATTTATCTTTACACTGTTTGAGAGATTTGAATTGTAGATGTTTACTTATCAATGTAATGACTCCCCTGATCTTACTTGAGCCAGCACTATCTTCCCAAAATTTTCAGCTTCCTGCGGGGAAAGATGCATTTCTTGAAAAAACACAATATCATATTTTTTATGTTTAAGAAAAGAAATAACCTTCCTCCTTTTATGGGGTGCCCAAACGCATTCACATTCGACGTGGAGAGAGACAATCCACTCATATTAACATTTGACATTTTGACATATAAGAAAAAATTGATTGTGTGTCAAAGACAATATTATAAAAACCCCATTCCAACATTAGTGTAACAATCAAACCCCAAACATATCCCCTAGTACAAAAAAATCAAACAAACAGAAAAAAGAAAAACATGCACATTAACCCCGCGCATGACAGCGTCAACTTCCGTCAATCCCTCCTAACTCAAACAGTCCATGTATGCCTATGAGAGCCCCAGTGACAAACTTGCCATCGGATTGCTCAAGTCTGATGTTTCTATATAAATTATGTGAGACAGAATTACACCACAAAAGATAATCTATAAAACAAACTCCAGCCAATAATCAGAATAAACACAAACAGTGTGTAGCTTCATCCATAAAACTGTCCTGAAGGTGTGTTATTCAAAACAATAAACTCCAGCCTCTAGGCGCACTAGCACAAAAAGAGCATGCAGATTCTTCAAACTGTCAAGCAAATGTTCAGTGAGCCGGTCCACTCAGCTGCAACATGAGTGCAAGCAAATTACTTACTCCAATGATTTTGCAAGAAATACTCCACAAAATAAACTTCAGCCAATAGGAGAACCAGCACAAAAAAAAAACCAATTGATTGAAAAAAATTGTTGAATAAACACTATGTTCTCAGTCAATCCAAAATGCTATTGAGCCTCAAACCTGAATGTTTAACAAGGAAAAAAATTGTGTTGTCTTTCTCAGGGGAATATATAAGTGTGCTCAATTATTAGGCAACTAAATTACAAAAAGAATTTCTCCCAACTTTCTTCTCAATTTTTAGAGTAGGTGCAACAAATAAGTAACACAAAATGTTTCCAAACTACAGGCAGAAATTAACATCAACCAAGCCAGTAGTAAGAACTGTAAAGACATGGACCAATGAAGCAGAGCGGGAACTACAAGCCTGCTTCGATTTCTCAGATTAGTGTGTTTTTGAGGCTGCGACCACAGACATGGAAGAGCTCACAGATACTGTTACATCATGAATCAGTTCTAGGTATGTGCATTCCTACTAGGACTTATTTATCATTCAATAATGATAAACCATGGTTTACAGGAAAACTCAGACAGCTTCATCATGCCAAAGAGGATGCTTACAGGGGTGGGGATAAAGTCTTGTAAAATCAGGCCAGAAACACACTGAATAGGGAAAGCAGAGTGGCTAAAAGAAGTTACTCCGAGTTTTCAGCTAACAACCCTGTATCAGTGTGGATTGACAGGAAACAACTCACAAATTACAGGACTCTGACCCCCAATCCTGTGGTGGAAAAAAGTACTGGCTGACACCTGAATGTGTTCTACTGTAGATTTGAAAGGACCAATCCCACACCTGCTCTGACCTTCTGGGTCTGTCTGGTTTGGTTCAGTTACATAATCAGACATCAGAAGTCTACAAAGGACAGGTCGGTCTGCTTAGAGGATTATTGGTTGCCCCCTGCCCACCCTTTAAGAATTATACACTTTCAGAGTGAGGAAAAAGGCTGGAAAAATTACTCTGGACACCACCCACCTTGCCCATAACCTTTTTGAACTGTTGCCTTCTGGCTGATGATTCAGAGCTCTGAGCACCAGAACCGTCAGGCACAAGAACGGTTTTTACTATCCATCTCATGAACTGTTAAAATTGCCCCATTTAGAATAGTTATGTGCAATACACAGTTTAGCCTTTTTTATATTTATCCAACACATCTATCTCTTCTTTTCTGCCATTTCATAAATCTGAAAAAAAAATTGCACTTTACATAACAGATTTGTATTTTGCACTGTACATAACATATAACAGATTTGTATTAGAATTGCACTATGTGTGTGTGTGTATGTATGTATGTATGTATGTATGTGTGTGTGTATCTGTGTATGTAAGTATGTGTATAATTATTTTTATTTTATTTATTATATTTTTATTATTATTATCTGTAATAACTTGCTGTTGTTTTTGTATTGTTGTGCACTGGAAGCTCCTTTCATCGGGACACATTCCTTGTATGTATAAGCATACTTATAATAATAATAAAGCTGATTCTGAAATAAAGGCAATTAAATAACATTTTTGGCCTTTCAAAAATATTCAGTTACCAATATATCAACCCTTTTCAATAACTGCCATGAGCCTTCCATCCATAGAGTCTGTCAGTTTCTTGATCTGTTCATGATCAACTTTCAGCAACCACTGCCTCCCAAATGCTGTTCAAAAAGGTGTATTGTCTTTCCTCACTGTTAATCTCACATTTGAGAAGGGCCTACAAGTTCTCTGTAGGCCCTTCTCAAATGTGGCTAAACTTGACGTCATTAGTGCCGACATGAATAACAATTGTAAATTTGATCTGATGTCAGACGCACAAGCCCCAGAAATGTATTTAACAATGGTGGCTGGAGTCTCTATTTCCACGTTCCTTACAATAGAATCACCAATTATTAAGGCTCTTTCAACATTATTCTCAGTTGGTGCATCACATGTGTGGGGAGAGTCGAGTGGAAACCCTAAAAGGAATGGGAGAGTGGTGTCACTTTGCTGAGTGAGTATGCCACAGAGACATCACCCAAACGCCCTGCTGTGGGGGCTCTAGAGCTGGAATAAAAGTGTGTGTGTGTTGCTCGCTGTACTACCTGCATCCAAAACAGTATCTACCACCTTCTCTTTCTCACTTACCTCCACTAGTGTTTGGTTGCGTTTCTCTAACTCATTAAACTTCTCCGTCAGCCTGACTAATTCCTTATATTTATCACATGTGAATCCCTCACTGCTGATGGAAGAAGCTATAGTAAGTAAACATGTGGCATGCAATGCAGGAAGAAATAACATGAGCAGATGCCATGACTTACCACAATTGTTTGTTGTTGTTGTTATGGTTGTTGAGCAGGGAGGGTTTGAGATTGATGTGGTTTGATGTGGTGCCTGATCAGGAGATGTTTGAAATTGATGCAATGGTCTATGTAAAATACAGTGGAGAAAACTAATACATGCAGTCGAGGCAAGCGGGAAAAGAAAAAAAAGAGAGAAAACGGGTGCATGCGGTAAAATACACGCAGTTGAAACAGTAGAAAAGCAGAAAAACCCAAAGCACGCAGTAAAATGGCAAAGGATAAAACTATGAACGTATAAGAATAAGCAATTCTAAGCAGGCTAGCAAGCTACAAACACTAGTGCAGCTGTGCACAGATGTGTGCCGTGCACAGATGTCAATAGAATTTGTAAGAAATTTGATACTACAGAATTGACCAGCCAGAAGAGGAGTATCTGGTTTTAAAAATGTTTAAATCAATAACGAGTGTAGCCTCATGATATATTTCAGAGGAAGTGACTGTGATGCAACTATATCTATAAGTGTGTAAGCTAGCATGAGATTACTGGAGACTGAAAGAGTCTTGATGCGATAGAAGTCAATTGGTTTTGAACACTAATTGAGACTTAAACGGGACAATACATTAAACACAAACTCCTGTCGTGAATAACTATTTTTATGGGATGTTAAATATACTGTAAGTGATTTTATTAAATTACATTCAAAACTAATTATTATCTGTCAGATATCTATAAAATATCACACCTGTCTCTGTTACATCCCTAGGCTCAGTAAACAGCGGAGAAAAGATGTACGTGGTCAGATCATTTGTTTAGTCAATCAGAAGTCTTTCTGCCTGCTAATAATTGTGTGTTCATAATGCAGCCCATAATGTATGTGTTTGTATAAGTACCGTTACAGTGTCGTGCTCCTGTGAAACGTTAATTGTCTGATGAATCTCTTTTTAGAGTGACCCCCGCCCTCCATCTGCTCATTTCAAAGTGTGTCTGTGTGTGTGTGTCTGTGTGTGTGTGTGTGTGTGTGTGTCTTGAGTTTTTGAAAAGAGGGGGCATGGCTAATTCAAAAGATAATTCTGGTGGAAGTCCCGGAACGGTTAAATCGCTTACAGAACCTTAATCATCTGGGGTCGACGGACGCCCCGGCACATCCTGCTGGATATTTTCGTCATTACAGCAGAAACAATTTTAAATACTCTGTCATTTTCGGGTATACAGATAAGTGTAAGACATCATTAGAGACTTTAAAGGGTCTACTTTTATTTATGTACACTCACAATAACAACAAAATCGTGTGCTTTTGGAAAATAAAGAAAATAAAAAGGGTGACCTTTTTCTGTGTTCTGGGGCAAATTTCAGAAACACGTCTATAAAAAGAACTGAAACTCCGCAAATACTTAACACACTCTACTTTTAAATAAAACTATTCAAATTTAAAACAAATATTGTCCTGCAATGCAATCTGTTTGAAACAAAGCGATGTACAGTTTTTTACCGGTCTTTACCGGTCTATCTAATTATCTGTAATGTGATCACACCCACCAGCAGAGTGCGCCATTCATACGCTAATGTGCTGAGATGATCAACGCAAATGTACACGACCCCGACTGTGAGGTTTAATGTAAACACAACACAACTCAAATTTCTGCGTGTTTGCAATGATACACAGGCGATGAAACTCCAGGATATTAAGGAAGAGTTAACATTTTCCTCAGAAGAAGAGCGGGACTCGGGATGAATGTTTGTATTTTGAAGAGAGATTTGATCCAGCCGAGGATACAATTTCGGACGAGTAAGTAAATTAGTTTTCATTAGTTGACATGCTATTTTATATAAACATGTTCATATTTTACTAGTGGGACTGTTTCCAGACTTGCCAGCCAGGATTCAGAGGATTGACATTTGAAATATGTCCTAATAAGCGAGTTTTAGTCACATTTAAATGCTGTTTCAGCTAAAGCAGGTATTTAAATTGTATGCTGTATGATATAAATATGATATGATATAAAATAATGTAAATGTTTAGATTATATTTTATCTAATGTTTATAATGCCTCTCCGGGAACCAGCACCTTATCGTGGTGGAGAGGTTTGTGTGCCCTTATGATCCTGAGGGTTGTGTTGTCTGGAGCCATGTGCTCCTGGTAGGGTCTCCCAAGGCAAAGTGGTCTCAGGTGAGGGGCCAGACTAAGAATGGTTCACAAATGACTCATGGATAAAACGGTAAGAGGAGGAGTTACCCTGCCCGGAGGAAGCCCGGGGCCCCCGTCTGGAGCCAGGTCCAGATGGAGGGCTCGTCGGCGAGCGCCTGGTGGCCGGGCTTGTCACGGAGCCCGGCCGGGCACAGCCCGAAGAAGTGATGTGGAACCCCCCTCTACATCCCTTGGGCCCACCACCCATTGGAGGAACCGCAGGAGTCGGGTGCGCTGTCATATGGGCGGCAGTGAAGGCCGTGGGCCACGACGGACCAGACCCGGGCAGCAAAGGCTTGCTCTGGGGACGTGGAATGTCACCTCACTGGGGGGAAGGAGCCGGAACTAGTGAGGGAGGTGGAGCGTTACCAGTTGGATCTGGTGGGGCTTACATCGACGCACAGTTTTGGCTCTGGATCCGTACTCCTGGATAGGGGATGGACTCTATTCTTCTCTGGAGTTTCCCAGGGTGTGAGGCGACGGGCGGGTGTGGGGATACTCACGAGTCCCCGGCTGAGCGCCACTACGTTGGAGTTTACCCGGTGGACGAGAGGGTCGCCTCCCTATGCCTACGGGTTGTGGGGGGGAAAACTCTGACCGTTGTCTGTGCATATGCACCGAACAGCAGTTCAGAGTATTCGGCCTTCTTGGAGACCCTGAATGGAGTCCTGAATAGGGCCCCAGTAGGGGACTCCATATTGATGCTGGGTGATTTCAACGCACACGTGGGAAATGACAGGGACACCTGGAAAGGCGTGATTGGGAGGAACGGCCTCCCTGATCTGATCTCAAGTGGATGTTTGTTATTAGACTTCTGTGCTAGTCATGGATTATCTATAACAAACACCATGTTCGAACATAAGGATGCTCATAAGTGTACGTGGTACCAGAGCACCCTAGGCCGAAGGTCGATGATCGATTTTGTAATCGTGTCGTCGGATCTGAGGCCATATGTTTTGGACACTCGGGTAAAGAGAGGGGCAGAGCTGTCAACCGATCACCATCTGGTGGTGAGTTGGGTTAGGGGGTGGGGAAAGACTCTGGACAGACCTGGGAAGCCCAAGCGAGTAGTGCAGGTGAACTGGGAACGTTTGGAGGAGATCCCTGTCCGCGAGATCTTCAACTCACACCTCCGGCGGAGCTTTTCAGGCATCCCTGCGGAGGTTGGGGTCATTGAACCGGAGTGGGCAATGTTCAAAGCTTCCATTGCTGAAGCCGCGGTGGAAATCTGCGGCCTCAAGGTTTTAGGTGCCGCAAGGGGTGGTAATCCTCGAACACCGTGGTGGACACTGGTGGTCAGGGAAGCCGTCCGACTGAAGAAAGAGGCCTTCCGGGATTTGTTGTCCCGGAGGTCTCCGGAGGCAGTTGCAAGGTACCGACAGGCCCGAAGGGCTGCGGCCTCCGCCGTGAGGGAGGCAAAGCAGTGGGTGTGGGAAAAGTTCGGAGAAGCCATGGAGAAGGACTTTCGGTCCACACCAAAGTGCTTCTGGAAAACCATCCACCACCTTAGGAGGGGGAAACGGGGAACCATTCAAGCTGTATACAGCAAAGATGGGACGCTGTTGACCTCAACTGAGGAGGTTATTGGGTGGTGGAAGGAACACTTTGAAGAACACCTAAATCCCAACACGCCCTCTATGGTAGAGGCAGAGCCGGAGGATGATGGGGGATCAGATTCTATTTCCCTGGGGGAGGTCACTGAGGTAGTCAAACAACTCTGCAGTGGCAAAGCCCCGGGGATTGATGAGATCCGACCAGAAATGCTGAAAGCTTTGGATGTGGAGGGGGTGTCATGGATGACACGCCTCTTCAACATTGCGTGGAAATCTGGGACAGTGCCTAAGGAGTGGCAGAACGGGGTGGTGGTTCCCCTCTTCAAAAAGGGGGATCAGAGAGTGTGTGCCAACTACAGGGGTATCACACTTCTCAGCCTCCCTGGTAAAGTTTACTGCAAGGTGCTGGAGAGGAGGGTTCGGCCGATTGTCGAACCTCGGATTGAAGAGGAACAATGCGGTTTTCGTCCTGGCCGTGGAACGACGGACCAGATCTTTACTCTCGCAAGGATCCTGGAGGGGGCCTGGGAGAATGCCCATCCAGTCTACATGTGTTTTGTGGCTCTGGAGAAGGCGTATGACCGGGTCCCCCAGGAGATACTGTGGGAGGTGCTGTGGGAGTACGGGGTGGGAGGATCCCTTCTTAGGGCGATCCAATCCCTGTACGTCCAAAGCGAGAGCTGTGTCCGGGTCCTCGGCACGAAGTCGAGTTCATTCCATGTGGGGGTTGGTCTCCGCCAAGGCTGCGCTTTGTCACCAATCCTGTTTGTGATATTCATGGACAGGATATCGAGGTGTAGTCGGGGTGGGGAAGGTGTGCAGTTCGGTGGGCTGGGGATCTCATCGCTGCTTTTTGCAGATGATGTTGTCTTCATGTCATCATCGGTCCGTGACCTTCAGCTCTCACTGGATCGCTTGGCAGTCGAGTGTGAAGCAGCTGGGATGAGGATTAGCACCTCTAAATCTGAGGCCATGGTTCTCAGCAGGAAACCGATGGAGTGCGTACTCCAGGTAGGGAATGAGGTTTTGCCCCAAGTGAAGGAGTTCAAGTACCTCGGGGTCTTGTTGCACTCGCTCTATCGCACCGTTGTCACGAAAAGAGAGCTGAGCCGAAAGGCAAAGCACTCGATCTACCAGTAAATTTTTGTTCCTACCCTCACCTATGGTCATGAAGGTTGGGTCATGACCGAAAGAACTAGGTCGCGAGTACAAGCGGCCGAAATGGGCTTCCTCAGAAGGGTGGCGGGCTTCTCCCTTAGAGATAGGGTGAGGAGCTCAGTCATCCGTGAGGAGCTCGGAGTAGAGCCGCTGCTCCTTTGCGTTGAAAGGAGTCAGTTGAGGTGGTTTGGGCATCTGGTAAGGATGCCGCCTGGCCGCCTCCCTAGGGAGGTGTTTCAGGCACGTCCAGCTGGGAGGAGGCCTCGGGGAAGACCCAGGACTAGGTGGAGAGATTACATCTCCACACTGGCCTGGGAACGCCTCGGGGTCCCCCAGTCAGAGTTGGTTAATGTGGCTCGGGATAGGGAAGATTGGGGCCCCCTGCTGGAGCAGCTGCCCCCGCGACCCGACTTCAGATAAGCGGTTGAAGATGGATGGATGGATGGATATAATGCCTCAACAATAATGCTTGCAAATATGTGTTCAGGTTAAATTAGTAAAATGCACTTTAAATATGCCCATATTAGAAAATCAGCATATTATAATGATTTCTGAAGGATCATGTGACATTGAAGACTGCAGTAATGATGCTGAAAATTCATCTTTGATCACAAATGGCCTTTTACAATATATTTAAATAGAAAATGGTTCTTTTAAATGGTAAAAAAGAGTTCAGAATATCAATGTTGTATTGGATTTTGGATCAAATAAATCCAGTCTTGGTGAGCAGAAGAGACTTCTTTTAACGGTAGAGAAGGTCTAAAATTAAGTCTTTATGTAAAGAAAATGTATAGTCATAATAATTCTTTTAACTTAAAACTTGATTTTGATCATTAAGTCTCCTCACATTCATTCTCTGTCCCTCATTGATAGGCCCAGGGGAGGGGTCTTTGTCTCTCAGGTGTGAATTACAATCCATATTCATGATCATTCACGCCTTCTCGCATATGACCTTTCAACACTAAAATTGTATTACAAAAGTTAAATTACTATATTGTTTTGTATGAATGAGTGATCAGGATGGTTTTCACATAAATTTCTAGCAAAAACTCTAGGCTACAATATCCAGTTATCAAAAGGCTTGTGGAAAAATGTTTAGTATGTGTTATATGACCTTATTTCAGTGACTTAAAATTGTAGTTTTTTCAAAAACCATGCATAAACGTTATTTTCTGAAAAATACAAACCTGTACACACATGTTGCTAACATATTATTGTAGCCTAGTTTGTGCTGAATACAGTGTTATCAGACTTTAGGCATTAATATGTTTTTAAGCAACTGAAAAAGGCACAAATGTCAAGGCATGTCAAAACTTCTCCAGGGCCCAAAACACCCTCAGACCCCAGAGGGTTAAAGTCCAAACAAAGGAGATTTTCATGAAGATTCGGTTTCTGTTCAGAAACCACACAATGCAAACTCTCTCAGTGTCTGTACACATAGTGTTTTTAGTTCAGTTGAGTTGAGCCGTGTTGTGTTGTGATGTAGCAGTGTGCTGTCAGATGTTGTGTTATCTCTGAGCCTTTACTCACTAGCTGTTGGCCGTGAACTCCCCATGATGCAAACTGCAGGACAGAATCAAACACCTCAGGAGGATTTAATTCTTGCACCTCCCTACACAAAGAAACATACACACACACAAACACATTAACACAAACAAATCAACTAACCAAGATGATCAATCTTTATACTTGCACATACATACATTAGTTTGTGTGTGTGTGTGTAATACCGTGTGTGTAAGTTGTATATCAGGTAAGATGCCAGGAAGGATTGTTGGTACAACTAAAAAAAATGAAATAAAAATTTACATTTAAAAAACGTGCTAACTAAAGCTGTCCAGAAAAAATACTACACTAAACATTATATCCATGACATATTAAACATTCTACACAGCATATAACATTATATAATAATTATCTGATTAAAGATATTTTAAAGGTCAGTTAATTTCACTCAATACAACAATAACCAACAAAAAATGACTTAAAAACTACTGCATTTATCAAAACTATTGTGAAAAGATGGCGGTGCGTGCACAACTCGAGGCTCGAGCATGAGTTCCAGAACACAGACTGGAACACATTTGCTTCTCAGGCCAACCTGGACTCACACACTGACATTAATACCTACACAAATTCTGTTCTGCAACACATCAACAGGTGTGTCGAAAAGGTTACCACCTATAAAACAATTAAAACATACCCCTATCAGAAACCCTGGATGAACAAGTAAGTCCAACTCCTGCTGATGGCACGTGATGCTGCTTTCAGATCTGGTGACTGGGAAGCCTACAGTTTATCCAGGGCCAATTTGAAGAGGGGAATTAAAGCAGCCAAACACAATTACAAACCAGCGAACAGCAACCCCCCCCCCAACCAGAAATGCCACCCTCCCAGATGAACTGAACACCTTTTATGCTCACATTGATTGTGGAAACACAATACCACCCATAAAAGCTGAGCTCCCACCTGATGATTTGCCTCTCACAATTTCCACCTGTGACGTGTGCTCCACACTGAGCAGAATGAATGCACATGAAGCTGCTGGCACTTATGGCAACCCTGGCTGAGTGCTCAGGGCCTTTGCAGAACGTCTTCACCAACATTTTCAACCTCTTCTTGGCCCAGGCCATTGTCCCCACCTGCTTCAAAACAGCCACCATTGTACTAGTACCAAAACATGTTGCTACTGTGGCCCTCAATGACTTCCGCCCTGTTGCTCTTACTCCCATCATCGTTAAGTGTTTTGAGAGGCTGGTCCTCTCCTACGTGAAAACATGCCTGCCCCCAACACTGGACCCATATCAGTTCACCTACAAACCCAACAGGTCAACTGAGAATGCTATCGCCTCAGCTCTTCACTCCGCCCTGACTCACTTGGACAAAAACAACAAATATGTCAGGATGGTATTCATTGATTTCAGTTCTGCCTTAAATACTGTGATCCCATCCAAGCTGATCTCCAAGCTCACGGATCTTGGGATCAGCCCCTCCCTCTGCAGCTGGACCTTGGACTTTCTCACTAACAGACCACAGTCTGTTAGGATCATTAACCACAACTCCTCCACCCTCATTTTGAACACTGGTGCACCACAGGACTGTGTGCTGAGTCCAAACCTCTACTCCTTCACCGATGACTGCATACCTGGGCATGGCTCCAACTCCATAATCAAGTTTGCAGATGACACCAGGGTGGTAGGCCTGATCAGCGGCAATGATGAGACGGCCTACAGAGAAGAGGTATAGCACCTGGCAGTGTGGTATGCCAACAACAATCTCACACTAAACACACAGAAGACCAAGGAGCTTATTGTGGACTACCGGCAGACTAGGAAGGGCCACACATACACTCCCATCTACATTGATGGGGACGAAGTGGAGCGTGTGACTAGCTTCAAGTTGCTGGGTGTCCATATCTTTGAGGATCTTTCCTGGATCTACAGCACCTCCATTCGGATAAAAAAGATGCAACAGCACCTTTACTCCTTAGGAAGCTAAGGAAAGCTCAACTTTCCCCCCACATCCTGCTAAATGTTTACCACTGCACTATTGATTCCCTTGCACATTTCTTTGCACATAACTTCTATCTCTTGATGCCACTTGCACTATTATGGTCACCGGCCATATATATATATTTACATATTTATACTTCATTATGTACAATGCACCTTCAGTGTTTATACTGCTTAATTTGAAACTGGTACTGTATTCATAGACATTTGCTTTGAGCTGGTCTCTGCTTCTCTACCTCATAACTTTGCACTCCATAAAAGTCTTTATTGTGTATACTCATATATATTGTATATTGGTATTTGCACTTATGGTTAGATGCTAACTGCATTTCATTGGCTTTATACCTGTTCTCTGCACAATGACTATAAAGTTTAATCTAATCTATTCGTTACCGAGGAGGAGTTTGTCCTGTTTTGGCTTCAGGTTTTTGTATTTATGTTTTGACACTTTTATAAAATAAAACTCCTGAGAGTCGATGTGACACCTCACCTTTCTTATATCATATGCCAGTAAAATGTAGTTGAGGTCTGGTGACACAGCAAACTTGGAGGCCTTGAACATTGCCTGTAGATGACAAATCAAATGTTAGAAAGACATGGTCAACCCTATTCATGCAGAGTTTAGCTCCAAACTTCATCAAAAACCCTTAAAGCAGCTTAGCAAAAGATGTGTTTGACTTCATGCAGCACTGCACAGACCGATCAGCACCTACCTTATAGCAGTGCATGCTCGATATATTTTTTCCAACTTTTGCCAGCGCCACATCTATGTATGGCAGATATAGTAAAACTAGCACTTAGCCAGCCCTTGTAAATTGTATCTGATGTCAGACACTCAAGTCCCAGAATTGCAATGGTGGCTGGAATCTCTATTTCCACGTTTGTTACAATAGAATCACCTATGACCATGGCTATTTCAAAATTATTCTCAGTGGGTGCTCAGTGGGGGAGAATTGATTGGAATCCAATGGGAGAGTGATGTTGCTTTGCTGAGTGAGTATGCCACTGAGACATCACCCAAACGCCCTGCTGCAGAGTCTCTACAGCCGGAACAATGTGTGTGTGTTGCTCGCTGTACTACCCACATCTGAAAGAGTGTCAATTGGCTTCTCTTTCTCACTGACCTCCACTAGCATTTAGATGCATGTCTCTAACTTATTAACCTTCTCTGTCAGCCTGACTAATTCCTTAAATTATCACATGTAAATCCATCTCTGCTGATTGAAGAATCTATCATAAACATGTGGCATGCAATGCAGGAAGAAAATAACATGAATGGATGCCATGACTTGCCACAATTGTTTGTTTTTGTTGTTATGGTTGTTTCTTGAGCAGCGAGGGTTTGTGATTGATGTGGTTTGATGGGGTTCCTGATCAGCAGAGGTTTGAGTTTGACGCAATAATCAGTGTAAAACACAGTGGACAAAACAATTACATGCAGTTGAGATGCAAGATGTAGACAAGCAGAGAGAGGAAAAAAAGAAAACGGGTGTGTGTGAGAAAATACACGCAGTTGAAACAGTAGAAAAGAAGAATAAAGAAGCATGTGGTAAAATGGCAAAGGATAAAACAATTAACGTATAAGAAGAATAAGCAATGCGAAGCAAGCTAGCAAGCTACAAACACCGATTCATGCAGCATGCCAGTAGCAACCAGAACAGGAAGTGCAACCAGAACAGGAAGTAAGTTAATGCCAGTTCAAGCCAGTAACTGGAATGAACCATCTCTTCTCGCAACGTATCGTCAAATGCAAATCTGAGTTTGCAGAGACATCTGACAATTGAGGATGATACCCAAGGACTGGAACATTTCATTCAACATTCCATTCGGGTGGACAATCTCCTAAGCTCCTGCTCAGCCCTCAGCCCCACCACCCCCATTGCAGATTCTATCCACTGTCCATCCAGGAACAGCTTGCTATGGAGGAATATGTCAACGAGTCCTTAAACCAGGTTACATACATCCCCCTACATCACCCACAGCATCAAGTTTCTTCTTTGTCTCAAAGAAGGATGGAGGGCTTAGACTATCGTGCACTAAAGGACATCACTATCAAATTCAAGTACCCGTTACCTCTAGTCCCAGCCGCCCTTGAATTACTGGGACATGTCACCATCTACTCAAATCTGTACCTCAAAAGGGAAAAATGCCAGTTCAACCAGGCAGCAGTCAATATCCTAGGATATAGTATATCATCTCCCCTCAGGGTGTGGAGATAGATTAGTAGAAAGTTCAAGCCATCTCCTCCTTTCCACAAACCACTACCACAAGGGAGCTGCAACGTTACCTCGGCTTTGCCAATTCTTATTGGCGATTCATTCATAATTTCAGCAGTGTGGCAGCACCTCTCACTAATCTGCAAAAAAACAACAACCCTGACCCTTCCGTTGGCTAAAATATGCTTTAATATTGGCTCCAATCCTTAAACAATCAGATCCTGACATTCCTTTCATTGTGTATGTCGACACCTCAGTTAACGGTGTCTGTGCTGTCCTCTCCCAATAAGCTCCAGCTAAGCTTCACCCTTGTGAGTTCTTCTAGATAAAATGATCTCCTGCTGAGAAGAACTACGATAGTGGCAATCGTGAACTGTTGGCCATCAGAATGGCACTGAAAGAGTGGCGGCACTGACTAGAAGGCACTGTACATCCCTTCCAAGTCATCACAGATCACAGCAATCTTGACAACCTCCAATTGAACCCCTGAGAAGCATGTTGGGCACTCTTCTTCACACGATTCCACTTTACCTCACTTACAGACCTGGTTCCAAGAACTTCAAGGCTGATGCTCTTTCACAATTACACTTCACCTGAACCCATCATCTCTCCTTCCATACTGGTTAGTCCCATCTAGTGGAATATCCAGCAGGAGATCGCTCAGGCCAGCGAAATCCAAACCTGCTCCCCCTAATTTTCCACCTACATACCTGAACCTCTTTGACACCCATTTTCATGTGACACCCATTTTCATTCGACCCCTGATTCTTGTCACCCTGGAATTACACAGACTTTGGCATTGACCCATAACCGCTATTGGTGTCCTCATCTCACTCAGGATGTCAGTGACGTCATCCTCTTCTGTTCAGAGTGCGCAATGGCCAAGGTTCCCCGTCTCTTACCTGCTGGTAAATTAGAGACCAGGTGAACCCTTAGTGTTGCCAGTGGTCGACCGTTGGTTCCACAACAGTGAGAGGGTCTGGAACTCAGCTCACATTCGTCTTCATTGAGCCGTCATGAGGCAGAAAGACTGTGCCAGTGCAAGATGATTGGAGGTCCCTGACTTCCAGCCTGACACAAAATTTTCAAAAAATAACTGGCATATTTAGTCCAGACTCTTGTGGAATCTCTACATAGTCAGGGTTGTCTGGAATATCTTGTGGACTGAGAGGGGTCCTGGGGAAAGGTTGTGGATCTCCAGGGACAACATTCTTGATTCAAAACTCCTCATGGAGTTCCATCTCAGCCACTCAGATGTCCAGCACCTCGTCCACAAGGTAGACCACAGTGCCAGGTGTTCCAGGCCTCTGGAGTGGCCCGTGGAGGTGGGGGTAATGTCACACCATCGTCCATGTCTCTACCTCATGATGTCATCCGTTCCAATTCCCCGGACTATTAAGCTCGTTGGCAGCCACAACTGATCCTCATTTCCCCATCAGCACATGCACCATACACACACACATACATACACACCAGTCACTCTTTGTCTAGTTTCTACACAGACCTCACCTGTTTGTTCTTACTTACCTGATTACTATAAAGTGGATTTATTTCTGTTTGTTGGCTTGTTGCCTTTGTTCAGTTCTTCATTTTCATTACTAATGCATTATGATGCCTTTACAATGCATTATAAATATGGGCTTCATAGAAAGTGTTACCTAATTTTCTTTTTATAATTCTGAATTATTGCTATTAAAATAATATTAAATAGGTACACACTGTATTAAGCAGCACGTAACCTATTCAAATGAAAAGTGTTTCTGCTTATTATATGTAAAATGAAGAATCTGTCTGTCTACATTTATATCAGATCCACTTTGTTTGTAATAAAAAAAGCAAACATTACAAAATCTGCTGTGACTGATGTAGGTTCAGCACATGATGGGAAGCACAAAAGTGTCCAGCTTGACGGCTCTCTATTGAACTCCTGCCCCGACTGTATCCGGCACATTTCGCAGACTGGTAAAACAAGGCACGGTTTAGGTTGAACAAACCTCTCAGGATTACTTAAGAGTTACAGGCAGGTCTCTAGAAACATGATTGGCTAATCCTGTGTTAGAAAGTTATCCTTAAACTATCAGTATTATTATGCTCTTATTTTACAACATTTGTACATTAATGAGCATATGGCCCTTTAAGTCATTTGAAATAAAATAAAAAAATCTACTTTAGGGCTGTACAAATCGTAATCCCGATGTGACTATGTCAGATAATTAAAGCACAAAGTGCTGCGATTTAATAAAGTAAAAATAAAAAATAGTCTGTTTATGCTGCTCGCTTCAAAGTTTATGTGTGCTGCTTTGTCTTGTCTGTATTGAGTTAGTGTATTATTACAGTGTTTTTATAGTGGTTTTGTTCCACGAAACTCAGAGTAAAAGATCTGCTCAGAATTTGTTTCCATTTGATCACATGAGCTGAGGGTGTCATATTTAAAGCACACCGGATTCACTTTAATTTAACTTTTGCCTAATTTCAAATATATTTAATCCTCTACAAGTTAGTATAAAAATACAATTCATAAATATGTTAAAATAAGGAGAACATTTTACAGCTGTTGTGAAATGTATCTACTTCCTGCAGATGCCAAAATTAAAGCTTGATGGTTTAAAACTCTGGTTTAATTGGATTGCATAGCAATGCCCCTTTCAAGTTAATATTTGTAGTACAGAGTATATTACTATTTTATAAATATAATAATAATAATAAAATGTATAATACATTGCAATTATATAATTTTCAAGTTGACTGTGTTCCAAAAAAATACTGATTATCACTATCACACTATCACAAAGTGGACTAAAACAGGTTCTCAGTGTACCCGAGAGAGGCTGTGTGTTAGAATGTCACTCACAAATGTGGTGTTTTTCATTAAAACCTCTGTCTGATTTGTCTCCATATTTAGCATCTTTAGATCTCCATCTCTGCCCCTATAGATGAGCTGATAATCTGAGAAAGAAACACACACACAGAGACAGAGCGAGAGAGAGAGGGAAAGAGCTGATGAAAAACATGATCTGACAGTTCAATGATGTGAGTAAAACAGAGAGAGAGAGGGAGAGAGGTTGTGAATGTCTCTCACCATTAATCCACTGAGCTTCGGGGTTGTGAACCTGACGCTCACTGAAGAAAATGTCATCCAGGGTCAGACAGGATCCCAGAGTGTGAGGGGTGCCACCTGAAATTATAAACACACTTGACAAATACACACAAACGCAGACTCACAACAACCAAACTGAGGCTGAAAAAACACTGAAACATTCAGACCTGAAGACAGCATGAAGATGGACAGACCAATCAATGACAGCACAAACACAATGACCAGTAGAGAGATTCCAACACCCTTCCAGTTCATCTCAGCAGAAATGACCCCCACATCCTACAGGAGACAGATAATTAACTTATTAGTTCATTTGATACTTTTGATATTGTATAAAATGCAGCACAATAAATGACAAGATTGAAAATCAACAGATAATCCATTGTTTATTTTTCTTAAATGTGCTTATTGCCATGTGTACAGAAATATTCGAAATGGAAGTATTGAATTTTGTTCATTAGGGGTGTGTGTGTGTGTGTGTGCGCATGCATTTAATCTTATTTGCAGTGGCAATAATGAATTTACATTTATTCATTTGGCAGACACTTTTATCCAAATGACTTTCATAAGAGGAGTAATATATCAGATAAGATTCATCTTAAGGAGACAGTCATACAAAAAGTGCTGCATTACAAAGTTTCACTAGCATCAGAATAGTAGTATCCAAGACAGATTACAAGTATATATGTGTATGTATATATGTGTATATGTGTGTGTGTATATATATATATATATATATATATATATACACATACATACATATACACTGTATATACAGTTGAAGTCAGAAGTTTACATACATCTTATCCAAACACATTTAAACTCAGTTTTTCACAATTCCTGACATTTAATCATAGAAAACATTCCCAGTCTTAGGTCAGTTAGGATCACTACTTTATTTTAAGAACGTGAAATGTCAGAATAATAGTAGAGAGAATGATTTATTTCAGCTTATATTCATCACATTCCCAGTGGGTCAGAAGTTTACATACACTTTGTTAGTATTTGGTAGCATTGCCTATAAATTGTTTAACTTGGGTCAAATGTTTTGGGAATCCTTCCACAAGCTTCTTACAATAAGTTGCTGGAATTTTGTCCCATTCCTCCAGACAGAACTGGTGTAACCGAGTCAGGTTTGTCGGCCTCCTTGCTCGCACACGTTTTTTCAGTTCTGCCCTCAAATGTTCTATCGGAGGTTAGGGCTTTGTGATGGCCACTCCAATACCTTGACTTTGTTGTCCTTAAGCCATTTTTCCACAACTTTGGGGGTATTCTTGGGGTCATTGTCCATTTGGAAGACCCATTTGTGACCAAGCTTTAACTTCCTGGCTGATGTCTTGAGATGTTGCTTCAATATATTCATATCATTTTCCATCTATTTTGTGAAGTGCACCAGTTCCTCCTGCAGCAAAGCACCCCCACAACATGATGCTTCCACCCCCATGCTTCACGTTTGGGATGGTGTTCTTTGGCTTGCGAGCCTCACCTTTTTTCCTCCAAACATAACAATGGTCATTATGGCCAAAAAGTTCAGTTTGTATTTAATCAGACCAGAGGACATTTCTCCAAAGATCTTTGTCCCCATGTGTACTTAAACTGTATTAATGGTGGTTTTTAGCAGCCTTTCAGGTTATGTCCATATAGGACTCGTTTTGCTGTGGATCTAGATACTCGTCTACCTGTTTCCTCCAGCATCTTCACAAGGTCCTTTGCTGTTGTTCTATGATTGATTTGAACTTTTCACACAAACTATGTTCATCTCTAGGAGACAGAATGCATCTCCTTCCTGAGCGGTGTGATGACTGTGTGGTCACATGGTGTTTATACTTGTGTACTATTGTTTGTACAGATGAACGTGGCACCTTCAGGTATTTGGAAATTGCTCCCAAGGATGAACCAGACTTGTGGAGGTCCACAGTTTTTTTCTGAGGTCTCGGCTGATTTCTTTAGATTTTCCCATGATTTCAAGGAAAGAGGCACTGAGTTCGAAGGTAGGCCTTAAAATACATCCACAATTACATATCCAATTGACTCCAATTAGCCAATCAGAAGATAATTGACTAATTGCCTATAGGCTTGAGATCATGTGTGCATGTGGAAAAGTGCTTATGGATGTGTTTTTAGCTGCTTTATGAAAATTTTTAATGAATAATCAAAATGTCATCCTTTGATTAGAAACTAATAAAAGCCTGTAAAATGTCTGTCTGTCTATATGTCCATCAATCTCTCTGTTCTCTAAATCCCAGTGATGAACCAGACTTGTGGAGGTCCACAGTTTTTTTCTGAGGTCTCGGCTGATTTCTTTAGATTTTCCCATGATTTCAAGGAAAGAGGCACTTTCCGTGAAATTTTATTGCCTATAGATGGCAATAAAAGCATGCATGCAAACTAATATACGGAATATTCAGCAAACGATTTTTGATTTAAGCCGTATACATCTGGGCTAACTTCAGATCCAGATCATCAGGTCTCTCTCTCTCTCTCTCTCTCTCTCTCTGTGGTTATGTAATATAGATCTCTAAATAGTCACATATTGCTTACTGCAGCCAGCAACACTGTGTCTTTATATCACATAAACTACAAACACACAAAGGACTGTAAGGAGGGAGAAATATCTATGTATATGCACTTCTGTGTGTGTCATAGGAGCCACAGACAGAATTTTTCTCCAAGGTTATTGGACAAGACCAAAACACTTGTTTCTTAGCACTCAGTGTTATTTTATTGCACCATCTACTGTTCCAAGTTATTATTACAGGCGTATATGATTGTAATCTAACCCTAACCAGCAGAGGACAGTACTCTCTAAAGCATTTATAGGAGATCTAATGGGATCTTCATGAAAATATGCACATTATGTTTACAATAAAGTACATTTCCCGCTATGTTAATACTATTTTATTACTAACACTGTATCCTTGTCAATAATGAAAGTAAAAGTGAGACAATCCAATCAGCATCTTTAAAGTCAGATCATTTGATGACAGGAGTTTTTCACAGGGGTGGCGGGGCAGGGGCCATCGATTAGTCTGTGGTGACACAGAACATTTTGGGCTGTACATGTTAAGTCTTGTGCTCAAAAACGGCAATTGCAAGTGGGGTGGCCAAGTCAACCCCGGCCACCCCCTAGCTCTGCCACTGCTGATGACATACAGTACACCCATCCATCCAAGAAGAAATGTTTGAACACCAAATTGATACGAAATAAATGATGTTGGTTCAAATTTACATACAATAAAAGAAAGTGTTTTCATATTTGCATTTTATATAGTGTAGATAGATAGTGTTCTGCCAGAGGAACGAAGATGATCTATATGAAGCAGATCAGAGTAAACTGGTCAAAGGAAAACTCATTTTATTGGGTGAGAAAGTTTTGAGATTCACAAAAGTGAAGATTGAACAATATGCACTGGATTATTTCTGGAAAATATTTTCACCACAGACACAAGTTATTTACATTTATTTACAATAGTTTATGTGTGTGTACAGACTGATTCTATGCTGTTAATCTATTTTGCCATTCGTTGCACCATTTCTTTGCTTGCATATCGCTGTTTGCAGATTTTCAATGTTTTTGGCCATATTTAGGTGAAAAAAGTCAGAAGAATACAGATCAAATTTGTGGTAAAATGAAGTACAGAATCACAACACATGTACAACACTTGTGCAAAGGATTTAAATATTGCAAATTAAGTGTGCAACATGATTTACACCTTTACAAAGAGTTCTGTGCACATGCAGTTGTTTATGCTTGCAATTTGATTTACACTTTTACAAATCTTACTCTTCACATGTAAATCTTTTAGACACTAATTTACCTTGGTCTTAGATTTTGATTTGAATCATTAATTCCCTTTGAATAAAACTGATAAATGAATAAATATACATTTAATGTGATCAGAAGAAGCTCCAGAGTGATTTAGGTTAAACGTTAAGAGTTTTGAGTGCTGCGTATTATATAACGGAATAAATGTAAGCATATTTCCATAACTCTCTGTTTAAGAAATAAAACCATCAATAAACTAAATAGACAAGTAAAGTTTAATCTTTTGTCATTGACAAATTTGTCACACAGAATTTAAACACATTATACATTTCTTTAACACAATCACTGCATTATAGACCCTTTTCACAGACTATAATGACATGTTTCCACCATGTCAGCAGTTTATAGCAGCTTTAATCTATAAATTGTTTTATATTTTCAATTTGAACTATTTTGTGTATTTTTATTTCATGCTTTGTGTTATATTACCCTGGAATTAGTTTTAAAAGCTAGTTACCACAGTTGTGATGGTGTTTGTAATATAGCTGCTTATTAGCTGTGAATCAGACAGCAAATTTGTCATCTTTCGGTCTTCTGACTGCCGTAATCCGGCGCTCTATATTTTTTCCCTCTTGTGAAACTGTAATTGTGGATTTTTTTATTTTGCTGCTGGAACAAATTGGAATACAATTTGCTGTGTTCTCCCGTTCACTGCTATAGAAGTTTACTCTGCAATCTTTTACTTCTGCGTTCCAAACCAGCTAATGGGAAAAAGGTCTATCGATTGTTTTTGTCTTGTGTTTCAGAGTCACTCCACTGGCATTATGGGTATCTGCTAAGAATCTCGACTGTGAAACACTGACACTGAAGCTAAACATGCTCCTTGTAATCAGCAGGGGATTAAAGTTTAATCTCAACACATACACTGTTTATAAAGGGTTACTTTATCTTACTTGCCCTTATGAAAATTTAATCAGGCCATAAGCACACGTAAAACCACGGATGTCAATGTAGATAGCATTCAAAATAGATATAATATTTTTTAATGAAAAAACTAATAGCCTAACCACATATAACATTAAATAATTTCACAGTTTTAATACAAATGAAGCCTAATAGATTAAATATGAAAGTATAACATTTCTGTCATAATACCAGTTACTGTTACTACAATTAAAACCTGATACATTTTAATAATGGAGATGATATGTAGTTTGAAAAACTTTGTAATTTATGGTGGTGCATGCCATCTCTTTTCCTTCATTTAACGTTAAGCTCTCGTTATGAATAAATGTTTTTGAATATTGTCTTTATAACCAGTATAAAAACAATCTGAAAAACAAACCAACGGCCCTCTAGAGCAATGTGCACACACACACACACACACACACACACACACACACACACACACACACACACACACACACACACACACACATGTTAGTGTATCCTTATGAGAACTCTCCATAGACATAATGATTTTTAAACTGTACAAACTATAGATTCTATCCCCAAACCCTAAACCTCAGAGAGAACTTTCTGCATTTTTACATTTTCTAATTTCTTATGTTTTTTTTTTTTTTAAGCGATTTGAACTATGGGGACACTTGAAATGTCCTCATGAACCACTTAAACCTGCACACACACACATGCTCTAGATGCACTCAGTAAGTTAAAGTGAGTGTCATGAATCATTTAATGAAGTCTTCTGACGGCTCCTCAGGGATCTTAC
The DNA here is from genome assembly GCF_025860055.1 of Xyrauchen texanus. Classification (NCBI taxonomy): domain Eukaryota; kingdom Metazoa; phylum Chordata; class Actinopteri; order Cypriniformes; family Catostomidae; genus Xyrauchen; species Xyrauchen texanus. The sequence continues at coordinate 37,803,763 of NC_068289.1, read as the reverse complement.
TGACCTTCATCCAGTTAATCGTTAATCTGCTTTAAACAACATAAGCTTTGTTATTTCTGCTGATTTTAAAACTATTCATGATGGTAGCTATCTAAGTTGCAGAAATAGTGATCATTATATATTTAATAAACTTATGATGATAAAGTAAGATTACAGCTGGCAGTCACATAGTATGTCTGTATATACAGTCCGTCCATCAATCCATTCATCAATTTGATAATTACTTATTCTTCTTGTAAAAAGATAAACTTGTCTCTAATAAACCTCAGTTGTTTGACAGCATCATGACACCAGACACAGTTTTCATCATTTCTAAACAGAACTCATCCTCACCTTCACATCGATGGATGAGCGTCTGTGACATTGGTTTGACACTCCAGCGGTTTGATTCATGTCTTTTTCTTTTTCCAGCAGTTAATCACCATGAGCTGAGTGCTGATGCTCTGAGTGTGTTATCCAGCACTGTTGAACAAGTGCTCAGTCACAATCCAGTAGCACGTCACAGATGCGAAACCATCTGTGTGTCAACGACGAGTGAAGAGCAAAATCACCACTAACTTCAGTCCACTGGATTATGACAACATATCAAGTACAGAGCATGAATCAACATTCCTGTAAAACAATCAGCCTTTACCTTAAAAGTTACTCTCTCTGCAACAAAAGTACAGCAACTTATTTTTTGTAAAAATTATTTACTGTGGAAATCAACTTCTTGTCATAGATGCTGTTGACAGCTGAACTACAGTTTTTTATAATCACTTTGACACTAATGTCAGAACTATGATGCCATTTTTCAAAAATCTAGACACAAAATGGTCATCATTTGTAACACAGGCTGTCCAATGTTCAAAACATTGCATTGTGCATTCATGTCTTTAAAGAAACATTGCACTTACAGAATAATTGGTTCATATAACTAATTTATCATGAAATGCCATAGAAACATTAATTTATATCATCCCTTCACAAGATACCGATAATTTCACTGTGTAGTTGTTTGTATAATCTTTAAATATTGTATAAAATATGTGATACATGTTTCATTATGGTACTATGTGTAAATAGATCACTGCAAAAGGACTAGTAGAGAGAATACTACAGACACAGTGGAATCATTTAACAAACTCTGACATGTATTGATGAAATACAATCAAATCACAACATCGGTTTCTTTGAATCAAATAAAAAATAATTAGCTATAAAAAAGAAAAAATACTTCAGTAAAAGTCAACTGCAGTGTTCCTCAGTTGGTTTACTATAAAACAAAGGATTGAATGCTGTACTTCTATATTTACATCAACCCTATCTTGTGGATTTGGCCACAGGTTCCCATCCACATCACAATGGATGTTTTCAGTAGCAAAACATCTTAGGAAGAATCTTCAGTGAATCCAGGCCTGACACTGACCTGTCATGATGTCATTGCATGCATCATACATGGTCTGGATAAGGGTGACTTGTTCGTGAGGGCACCTATCATATACTTTCCACCTCCATGTGGAGAAAAATTCCTCAATCGGGTTAAGGAAAGGAGAGTATGGGGTAAGGACAGGGTGGTAAATTGTGGATGGGTCTGAAACCATGCGTACACCATTTGAGCATGGTGGAACCTGACATTATCCCACACAATGACATAAGTCATGCCATCTGCTCTACAGAGCTGATTTAGGCCCATCAAGGAAGGTTACAAGGAGAGCTGCATTATATGATACAATACAAGGTCTGCGTCCCACAACACCATCTTCTGATGTAGCTGCACACATGGTGATGTTGGCCCCATGTTGCCCAGGTACTTGGATGGTTGCCTGCTGGCCAATAAAATTCCAACCTCTCCTCCTTGTCTTGTCCAGGTTGATGCCAGCCTCATCCAAAAAGATGAATTTGTGATGGTTTTCGTCAGCATCCAGCTCCATCACCCTCTAAAAAGTTATTTTGGAAAGATAATTACTGATTACAATGATGTTGAATTTTTGGGGATTTTTTCACAACAGGCATCTTGAAACTGAACATATTCAGTCCTCGGTTGCTTCACTCTGTATGCATTTCTTTCAAAAGGCACACATATAGCTATTTTTGAGACACCTGGTGCCTTTTCAGCAACCGTGCAATAGTCGGCAAACTTATGGCTTCCACATTGTTGAACATGTTGTCATTGTCCAAGATGTGCTGCCGAATGTCTGTAAGGTGATTATCATTTCTAGCTCTTGTTGGTCAGTCAGAAATTGGCTTGGTCTCTATTCTGCAGGGGAAATTACAGTAAGAACACATTTAGTCACATCACCTACATTGCCATGCGGTATGCAGTCATTTGACAATTGAGAGTAGCCTAACGTTTAGTGCATGCTGAAGACTTAGCGGTCGGAGAGTTCTGATGATTCAGGCCATGGTTGATCTTTTGAAGTTTGGTTGAATCATTGTAGCTGCCTCAGTCATTGTCATGCCATGATTTATGACATGGTCTACAACTATCGCTCAGATTTCATTGGACACTCTTTGCTTTTGCTGCCACTTTCTTGATCCATGGCCTTGTCCTCTACCACGTTCCCCCACACCTCTCAAATGAGGCCCATGGCTGCCTATATGGTGAGTCCTATGCCCTCCTTTATGATGAGACTCACGACCACCTCTCAGAAGAGGTGCTTGACCCCTTCCATTCCTTTGACCACCACTACTGCCTCATCTTCCTCCTCCCACTGCTTGACCTCCATTGTGACCTGGATCATCTGCCGGCTCCATGTGATCACTGTTGTAGGTAGATACCACACATTTCACTATATACAGTACTCTGGTTAGCTAAAGGCTAACCCTAGCTGCCCGGCTCTAACATCCATTCTCCTCTCTAATGTTCACTCCTGTAAGGCTGGCATCAAGATGTTGTAAAAGTCAAAGAACACTGCGAGAACCAAGTCATAAAAACTCTCACACAGAAGAACATTTTCACCTGAGTCAACACATCCTTCTGAGCAAGGACAATAAAACACATCTCACATCTGACCTCTATCTCACCTCAGGCCAATTTAGGCCTATTCTCCTAAAACTCACAAACATCTGCCCCCCCTCTACTCCTCCTTCCCCTTCAGCTCAGAATCACTTCAAAGTCACCTAAGATCCACATGCATAAAAATATCATTGTTAACAAAGTTATAAGGTCTTTGCCAAATGCTGTATCATTTTGGAGGTCTGTCCCCATTCTGTATGCCTGTATGTTAATGAGGTATGTCCCTAGGACTTCCAAACCTAACCACTCCCAAAATTTCCTTTGATCATGGTTTGGGTATTTAAGGAGATGTGACACATTGTTCATGGTTTTCTGTAGTCAGATGATCTAACACAGTTTACTGTGTGTAGTTTATATCAGGTAATGGCAATTTGAATTTCTTAGGTTTTGATAAAATGTCTACATTTGACTTATCACTGTCTAATTGGAACTGATTAATGTATTATGTTACCTGGTCAATAAATTGTTACATTTGAGTTTATTCTGATTTACTCTGAAATTATTGTCTTTAGTAGATTACGTTAAGTCCTCGTTTCCGCAAACCTTTGACCAGGTTAGCAGCGGACTAAAGCCGGTTGAGTGGAGCATGGGGCACACCGACTGAGACTTTAGAGCTCCCACTAACTAATAGGCATTATTTCTAGTGTATTAGTGTGTACAGGCTCGATAGGGAATTTTAACTTGGTATGTTGGTCTCTTTTTAAATGTTGTGGTCATGACCTCTGGGAAGAAATGTTACTCTAATTAAGTGTTTACTATCTAAGGGGACTAAACAAAGTACTTGTAGATAAAAGGGCAAGCAGGAGCAACCATCTAATTAGTATTTAGTCAATTACTGTTTTAATGACCAGTAACCCTAACCCCATTTTGATCATCGGGTGTAAGTTTTGTTTGTAGAGTTTTGAAAAATGACATCAAGGTTCTGACATTAGTGCCAAAGTGATTGTAAAATACTGTAATACAAGTACTGAACCTAAAACATAATGGTTAAGGTTAGATCATATAAATATCTATATGCAATGAAAAGAGACACTACAACACTGAGTGCACTGGAAGAGAGAACTCTATGGCATCCAATATTGACAGACACACAGAGGTCACTGTCATTTCTATTGTCTGGGGAAAAAACACAAGTGATTTCTGTAGCCCTTAAAAATGTGTGTGTGTGTGTGTGTGTGTGTGTGTGCAAGTATGTGTGTGTGTGTGTGTGTGTGTGTGTGTGTGTGTGTGTGTGTGTGTGTGTATGCGTGTTTGATAGAGAGATACAGAGGAGAGATACAAGGGCATTTGCAACATCAATATTCATATTATGATCTGGCCTCACACTCCATCCACAATCCTCAACCTCTTTTCAGTCAGCTTCTTTTAAAGTAAACAACAACATGAAAAGTTTGATGGTGTTTGTTAGGGCAGTGCGAATACAAATATGACACAGTAGCAAACTGCTTCTTGTACTCTCTCTCTCTCTCTCTCTCTCTCTCTCTCTCTCTCTCTCTCTCTCTCTCTCAACCCAGATGTGTTCTAAATACACAGGAAAAAGATACTTTGCAAGATGGATGAACTGTTGATATTCTTTTATATGCAGAAATACTGTTTTTTTTTCTTCTCAGAAATAGTGAGATTATTTGTTCCAGTAAGAGGATTTTGGTCCCACAGTTTTTATTTTTTAGATCAAGATTAGATTAGTGGACAGAGACACATTATATCAGGACTTTGTCCCATCTGCTCACAAATTAAAATAGCATGATACACCCTTCTTTCCCAGAGTAATGTGTGTGTTACTAACCCTAACCCTAAGTCTAAAAGTAAAAGGAATATTTAAATTAATTGCAATTAATATGCAATTAATTAATTGCATATAATCATTATTTGCTCAAAGAAGAACCTAAAAATCCCCCAAATGAAGACAATTTACAACATTATATTATTGTGGCAGAAGGACTAAAAGTGGCTTTAAAATCAGAAATAATCTTAAAAAGCTCTATTGACCTCCACACACAGGAGATCTGAGAACTTACATACAGTATCGCCTTGATATATTGCGATGGTTGTGGCCAAAGAAGTAGGCAGGACAATGAATAGGGCAATAACAAAAATAATTTTTATAAAAAATAAATAAAACATCCAAAGGCAGTGAAAAGAAAAAATATATATATTTATTTATATTTACTAACCCTTACTAGTGTAAGGAAGTCCATATTGTCTGTGAAGCTGATGAGTTCAGTGAAGCTGTAAGCATTGAAGTTGCCAAATAATTACCTGTGACAGGAGAAGCCATTTCCTTGTGTCCTCCTTCCCTTCTGCCGTGTCTCCGTCTCACACACATTTATTATATATAAAATAAAAATAAATAAACCAAGACTCCAAATAATAGTCTACCCCTGGTTAACAAAGTGGCAACCAAAGAAAAATAAATAAAAAACAAAATGAAACGATAAGTCAGCAGATGTGATGTGCACTTTCTAAACACCCTTCATGAATCTTTGAAACCTTTTCGAAATTCATTGGAGTGTGTATCAAACTTACATCACATGATTTAATTATCACATTATCACATGATTTCGGCAAACGAGGATACGTTACGTCAAACTGATTTGAAACAGTTTCAAAACATTTCTAAATGTTTTGCATTAGGTTGGGGGGTGTTGATCCCACAATGAAACCCTGAATCAATGGTAAATGAATGCTGTAATTTATCTCGAATCAGTTCAGCAACAACATAGATCTATAAAATAGACCAATTCAATCAAGAATTGCTGATTTGAATTTTGTCATTTTAAATTCCCTGTCGAACACCTTTCGTTATGTGCCAGGGAAGTTAGGTTAGGGTTAGGTTAGGGGACAATCTTCAATAATCCATAAGGAGATCATAATATATTTGTAATAGTTCTCCTATGGTTATTTAATGCATGGGCACAGCTCCATCTCATATATTTACATAGTTTCATTTCTTTCTTTATTCATCAGACACTGCTTTCAAAAATGTTTAATTCAGGCCAGGCAGAAATCAACAAACTGAACATATAAAGAAATAAACAAAAGAATAACAGAGGGGAGGGAGAAGAAATTTATAAAAGGGAAAGAGTAAATTAGGGTTAGGGTTAGGGTTAGGGTTAGGTAAGGGTTAGGGTTAGGTTGCCCAAAATAACCCAAAATATCAATCATAATCGTGACAGTAACAATGACAATAATTATAACAGTAACAATAACAATAACCATAATAATAATAAAAATAATATTATTAATAATAAATAAATAAATAAATAAATAAATAAATAATAAATGTCCGCCTCCGGGGTCCCTGTGAAACTACAGGGTCTCCCACCATGCTCTTATAATGTGCCCGATCACAAGGGAGTTGCACCATAAGGTGATCCCCATTTGCTTTTGGGACTTTTCCCTATTCAGATAGTTAACCTTACGTTTACTTAAAACACCTAGGAATTCCTTTACCAGTCAGCTTCCACCCAAGACCAAAAAAGGCAGTGAAATGGGAAGGGATGAGCTAAGGGGTACTGCGAGACTGCGCTGGAAACCCCCCGGTGCCAGACTTGGCCTCCACGCTCTCCCACCCAATCCACCACCAGACCCCTCTGATAGGAATTAGGTGGGACAGCTGCAAATTATCCCATCCCATCATTTATTCAACCTGTCCGCTTCGTGAAATCGACATTTAAACCCCTAGGAAAGAAGGTTCCCAATCTCCTAATCCATCCCAATTCCTTCCTCAACCTGTCCCTCTTCGTCCAACTCGGATCATGCTCCAAACCCCATACCCTCAAACTACCCTCCCCATGTCTAACAAAATGGTCCACCAAGTGACCCTTTCTTTTTATTTCTTTCCTGATGTTGTATCTATGGGCATTCATCCTTGTTAAAATAGAGTTACCCGTTTCCTCAACATATCTCCTTCCACAGACTTTACAACCAATAAAATATATACAGTTCTTAGTATTCAAGGGAACCCCTCTGGGAATCTTAATGACGCCCTGTTCCTTCCCAGCCCTGAAGTACAACTTACACCTCTCTCCCCCACTCTTTACTGCACTCCTAATTCTACTATGGACCAGCCTGTCTTTAAGGTTCTCATTTCTCTTGAAGGCAGTTATTACCCTGCTTTGCTCCCCCAGCCATTTACCAGAGGTTCCCATCTCAAAGTTCCTCCTAAACGCCTTTCCCAGTCTCACGGTTTTCTCACTATATCTCATCACCAACGGTATTATACTCTTCCTTTCCAACTCGGAGTTCTTCGAGCTCCTATCAGAAAGAATTTGCTTCTCCACTGTTCTCAAAAGACCCCTCGAATATCCCCTTTTTTTCAAAGCTTTAAAAAGAACTTGTTTCACCCCCAAGAAATCCTCCTTACGAGTACATATTCTACTGAACCTTAATAGCTGAGATTTCACTATACCCCTAAAAGTATGTGCCGGATGGTAACTCTGTTTGTGCAATAGCGCATGAGTGTCTGTCGGTTTAAAGTACACCCTAATATCCAGTGAGTTGCTCTCTACAATACCTGGGCCCCTATATACCGTGGTGTCAAGAAAGTTAATCTCCTTTTCTTGGATCTCATATTTAAGTTTGATGGAGTCATGGTGCTTATTAAGTGTAATGATTAACCTGTCTTGTCTCTCTGTTGCCCCCTTGTTTTCTATCTTGTCACTTTTCACTTCTTAAGTTTTCACTTTAGTCCCTTATTTAATTCCATAGTCCACCCTGTCTCGTTTCACTGTTGCCCTCTCGTTTTCCATCTTGTTGTCACTTTAGTCCTTTATTTGATTCCACAACCCTCTGTTAGCGTTCGTATTCACTGTTCATTGTTTACACCTGCCCTGGTTAATTTGCCTTTGGTTTCTGTTTATCACCTTGTTACCTTGTTTGAGTTCTGTTCTTTCATTGGCCACCTTTCCCACGTTTGTCTATTTATACCCCGTGTCTTTGTGCTGTCTTTGTCGATCGTCGTTTGATGTTAGCCTGGTGTGTGCCTCTCTCCCTAGTTCCCTGTTTGTGTCTACCGTGGTTTCCTTATCGAGTTTACGTTTCTTTTCCCCATCGTGGGTTGTTGCTTTGTGTTTTGCCCTGTCTATTCAGCTAAATAAAGTTCAAACTGCATTTGGATCCGCACCTCTTCGTCAGCCTCGTTACTCAGCATTACATTAAGAACCCCTACCCAGGATCGAAAATCTACCTCCGAATACTCCCAAATCCCCCAAATATCATCTAAATACCTAAAATAATACCTAGGCCATTTGCTACACTTAGAAAAAACACTCGACTCCCACTCTGCCATATAAATATTTGCATAGGCTGGAGCAAATCTCTTACCCATTGCTGTTCCCTTGACCTGTAGGTAAAACTTACCATCAAACTCAAAGTCATTTTTATTGAGGCTAAGCTCAAGGAGCTTAAGCAACACCCCATCAGGTCTTTCATGGTCTGGATATTTTTCAAAAAGCGCTTTCACTGCTCGTAACCCTCTCTCGGTTTCAGTATTAGTGTACAAACTCTCCACATCTAGAGAAAAAAATAACCATTTTTCCTCCTCCTCCTCAACCCGGATTTGTTTAACTTTTTCTATAAAATGATACGTACCCTTAATGTAACTCTTATGCCTAACAGACAAGGGGTTTAGGTAAAAATCTATATACTCTGCAAACCTATAACTCTCACTTCCACAATCTGAGACTACAGGCCGCCCCGGAGGCATGTCCGGAAATGGCCAGCTCTCCCTAGGCTTATGAATCTTGGGCAAGATGTAAAACCTCCTTCCCCTAGGGTTAACCTCCCCCATGAGATATTTTTTCTGCTCTTTGGTTATGTACCCTTGCTGTTCTAAATCCTC
>NC_068289.1:37744450-37794423 GCF_025860055.1 Xyrauchen texanus | reverse complement strand
CATAAGAGTTTCAATGAGGCACTTACAATGGAAGTCAATGGGGCCAATCCGTAAACATTCAAATATGCACAGTTTCAAAAGTATAGCCACAAGAAGTAAACAGTGTGCATGTAGACATGAGTTTAGTGTGAAAAATCGCTAACTAACCTCTTCTGTGTAACGTTATTACCATTACAATTGTTAAGTTTACAACTTCCTTGCCACGACGATGTAACAAAGCCAAAAAACCCTAACATGACTGTAAAAATGACGATTTAAGCAACTTAACAGCTCAAATAATATATATGGAAGTGCATTTATAAAGTTATAAGCTTCAAATTTTTACTTTTAAACCCTCCAACAACTGGCCCCATTGACTTCCATTATAAGTGCTTCACTGTACCCTTGATTTTTGCTTTAAAAAAAAATAAAAAGGGAAAAAAGGGAGGGACAAGTCAAAGTAATTTTTTGTGCTAATCAACCAAAATATCCTGTTGATTAAGCTTAACTTGTATTAAATACGGAATATTCCTTTTTATACTCTTAAATTAGTGTTGATATTGCCATTTAATACCAAAAATAAAGTTTTAGAATTAACCAATTTTTGTGTCACTTTGAGAAGTGATAAGAAGATAACTACCAAGTCGACTTACTTGCAGCCTACTACAAGCCTGTTTATATTTACAAATCTGATCAAGCCTGCTATAATAGATCAAAGCACATCCAAATATGTATTCTAATTCTCCTTAAGGATTTACACAATACTGTGAAGATGAAGCCATTACATGGACAAGGCTTGCCACGACACCTTGAAACTCAGGCCAGATAGCACATGTACATCTCTGAGATGTCTGTTTTACATCTTTTCATCTGGAAAGCATCACAATCTAATTAACTAAAATATTCTAAATGTCTTAAAAAGATTAGATTTACAAACTAAATTATAAACATCTCAGGGTCATCTGCTGAATGTCTTATTGACATCCGAGACATGATGAGCAAACAACATAAAAAATACATCTCCCTGATGTAAACACACACATCAAATAGACGTCTGGTTGACGTGCGTGTACTATCAGGCAGTCATCATGAATATGTATACTTAGCATGGCAAAGACTTGCAATAACTCACTGAAACCTCTCCTCTCAGGGCAAGTGTGAGGTGGCTATACATCATGGCTGACCATCTGGAGTGTCTCAACTACACTTGCTATAGGATAACATCTGTATCCTAGCCTCGTACCAGCAGAAAAATACCCTAAAAACTGCCAGCCAAAAGAAATATAACCTCTGTGTCACATCATCTTTGCATCTCTTTCCTCCGCACTGCTTTCAAACCAGTGCTACATTATTTATATCATGGGATGCATGAAATCCAAGCGCCTCGACCCCACTCAGAACTCCAATTCATCGGAGAGAGTGGATGGCAAGCCAGGAAAGCAAGGAGAGAAAGTGGTTCTGGTTTTCTCAGAGATTGGTTCCATGGAGGACCCGGTGCGTGTCAATCCGGTGCTGTTAGACTATGCCCAAAGACTCTCGGAGGAAATCGTAGCCCGGGCTGTACAACAATGGGTGGAGGTGGACAGCCGGTACAGTGACATCCCTTACATTGAGTGTGATGTGCCATAAGGGTTTATCCTTTGAGGTAAACAATTGAATTGGTCTAACTCATAACTCTCTTCTATGTATAGAAGAGATGTTCAGCTGGACAAATGCAGGCTGGTGGAGAATGCCAAATTGAGACATGATGTAATGATGGAATGATATGCAATTTATTGTTTAAACAGCTCTCTTTGATACCAATAGGTATACACTTGAAATATTCACTCATTACATATCAACATACAAAGCAAATTCAGGAGGAAATGTATTTATCAGAGGGCAATGGAACTCTCGTTTACCCTCAAATCCCAGTCCTTTAATCTGAAAAGCTTTGCATATGTTCAAAGCCTAAAACACAATAATCTCAGGCACATTTATTAGACAGTTTACAATAAGGTTCTATACATTAACTTTTCTTATTGCATGTTTTATTAACTTACAATGACTTTCTGTCTTCTACTTAACACAAACCTTCTGAAGGTCCTTTCAATGCACGTTAATGGTGGCCAGAACTTTGAAGCTCCAAAAATCACATAAAAGCAGCATAAAAGTAATCCATATGTCTCCAGTGGTTTAATCAATGTTTTCTGAAGCGATGCAGTTGCTTTGGGTGTGAAATGTTTTCAATGTTTCAATCCTTTTTTGACCGTAAATCTCCACTTTCACTTTTAGACCGAGATTTATAGTAAAAAAAAAGTACTTAAAATATTGAGATATATATTTAACCACTGGAGTATTATGGATTATTCTATGCTGCAATTATATGCCTTTTGGAGCTTCAAAGTTCTGGCCACCATTCACTTGCATTGTATGGACCTACAGGGCTGATGTATTCTTCTAAAAAATCATACACATCTGGGATGGCATGAGGGAGAGTAAATTGTGAAATTTAACAATGTAAAAATTATATCAGTAAACACTTTAGCTTTGGTAGCCATAAAATACTAAAACTAAAATAAAAACCAACTAAAATGATACTAGAAAAATCTGAAAAAAATATTAAAACTAACAGTGGAATGACCAATTGAAAATATAAATAAAAACTAAATAATTTAAAAACTATAACCCTGGTTCATGTTAGTTCAGAATGTATTAACTAATGTTAAAATATATTAGTATGCAGAAATGAACAAAAATCAAGTTGTAAAATTATTGTTCGTTGTTAGTTCATTTACATTAATGCTATAGAACCTTAATGTAAAGTGTTACTGTCTGCACTATAATTTCACCTTTACTATTTTATGTTTATGTTGCTCAGCACATCCAGCAGTACCCCATTACATTTTCCATCCATCCATCGTCATAGAGAGTTGCTGCTCAGGGGTCATGTTTTGTCTTTAAGGGGTCAGTGCTGGCTGCTAGGGATCAATAAGTGTAAATTGCTTCACCAGTAACCTTTTATTGACGTGACAGCTGTGGTGACTAACTTTAGTGAAACAAAATCAATGATCTTTTGGTCACTATGATCTTTTGGTCACCATTAGAATCTAAATTCAGAGGGAATGATTGAAATGATGTCTTACAATGTCCCAAACTCTGCACACATTGGTTAGTGTGTATTAAGCCATATGACTTCCAGTAGAAGGGATATTTTCTTCTGTGTGTACAGAACATTGCAGCTCAGATATGCAATTCTTAAAGGGGTCATGGCATGAGAAATCTAATTTTCCTTGATCTTTTGATATTTAAGGGGTCAATGTACTATTAAAATGTACTCTTCTTCCTCACAGCAAAAACAGCATTTGTTGAAACCAAGATGCCAAAACGGTTTGTTCTCTACTTCCTCCACATGGTCAGTAAAGAGCAGAGAGCTAATCATAACAGTGGGCATTTACTGTCAAGTCTTAAAGTAGACGCAGCACCAAAACCGAGCATTTCAGACAGAGGGTCGGAATGAGAGTGGAAAATGATCTTGTTTTACAAATATATGATTGTTTTTTGTGCAAAACAACTTTATCCAATCTAACGTGATATATATATATATATATATATATATATATATATATATATATATATATATATATATATACTTTATCTAATCTTAAGGAATATATATCTATATATTTATATATATATATGTAAAACATGTCATGAGCCCTTTTGAAGGCCAAGATGTTTTGAAGTAGAATTTCAGAAAACTGAGAATAACATGATGCTACACAGACTGCCGAACCCCCACTAGGTGACAGGCAAAGTTTAGACAGGGGACCAAACATGCCAACGTCCTTAATGATTGGTAATACAAGCACAATTACTCTTTTGGTAGTATGTTAAACAAGCACTTGTGGGTCTTGTGCCATGCTGTCAGTTAGCCAGATTCCCATTAATGATTTCCAAATTAAACAACACAACAGCAGTGTTCCGGAATATCCCATTCATTTTCTCCATAAATAGATTTTTAGTGCTTATGTATAAACCTAATACAGTCTTGTACCTTTGTCTTTTATCCAGATTTGTTTAAAACTTTTTTTTAAGCCAGTTGGTTTGGCTCATAACTTGTAACTCTGAACTGAAGATTATTTTAAAATCCCCATAGAGAAAATAAATGGGAAAATTACCTCCGGAACCAACACCACTGAAAAAGTTTGTGGTTACTGTTGCACTCTATTGCAAAGACAATTATGAGAGGGCTGCACATTGACTTATTATGTGTATTTACCTTTATAGAAAAAGTAATAAATGCAGACTGATATCTTAAAGGAATATTCCTTTAAGATATGAAAACTCTTATAAGAACATAAAATGTTATTTTACATGAGGCCTTTCAGCACATACACTACTATATGCTTAGGGTAGGACTTCAGTAAAATTCTCAACATTAACAGCACATGATTCATTGCTGTTTATTACTCTAGGTAGCTTCCCTTTGTCACTCTTATACTAGAAGGTAAAACTAGAACTAAGTGTTTTTTGAACTACCAATCAGATGAAGTGTGTTTTGGAAACTGTTGCCCTGTTTTCAGCAAGCAGTATGTTCATGTCTCTAAAGCTGTTACCTGTTCTTTTCAGTTTCAGACTAATTAAACATAAAAAAACAAAAAAACAATAGCATATAACATAATAAAAGTGCTTTAATATCAATATACATTTACTGCAGTCATACTACATTGTACCAGCTTGCACACACTGAGGCTGAATTTGATTTCTCATATGGTCTCCAAACAACTCATAAATGTTTAATGAGGTGCTGATGATTCTGACCAAATTGTCATCTTTCAAATGGCAGTGTATATTTCAGACAGAAGTGTAAAAACTGCAACGCCAATAAATCATTGCCTTCCTCGATATCACAGCTGTTGTCTTCTTTCATTTTCATCTAATGTTGTAATCATAAATCATACAGTAATAATAATAATAATAATAAAAACAGTAGCGGATTGACTAACAAATAACCTTTTTTATAAGCTATGTTTGGAATAGCATACTGACATACTACTCTTAGTATTATTGCAATATACACTCACCTAAAGGATTATTAGGAACACATACTAATACTGTGTTTGACCCCCTTTCACCTTCAGAACTGCCTTAATTCTACGTGGCATTGATTCAACAAGGTGCTGAAAGCATTCTTTAGAAATGTTGGCCCATATTGATAGGATAGCATCTTGCAGTTGATGGAGATTTGTGGGATGCACATCCAGGGCACGAAGCTCCCATTCCACCACATCCCAAAGATGCTCTATTGGGTTGAGATCTGGTGACTGTGGGGGCCATTTTAGTACAGTGAACTCATTGTCATGTTCAAGAAACCAATTTGAAATGATTCGAGCTTTGTGACATGGTGCATTATCCTGCTGGAAGTAGCCATCAGAGGATGGGTACATGGTGGCCATAAAGGGATGGACATGGTCAGAAACAATGCTCAGGTAGGCCGTGGCATTTAAACGATGCCCAATTGGCACTAAGGGGCCTAAAGTGTGCCAAGAATACATCCCCCACACCATTACACCACCACCACCAGCCTGCACAGTGGTAACAAGGCATGATGGATTCATGTTCTCATTCTGTTTACGCCAAATTCTGACTCTACCATCTGAATGTCTCAACAGAAATCGAGACTCATCAGACCAGGCAACATTTTTCCAGTCTTTAACTGTCCAATTTTGGTGAGCTCTTGCAAATTGTAGCCTCTTTTTCCTATTTGTAGTGGAGATGAGTGGTACCCGGTGGGGTCTTCTGCTGTTGTAGCCCATCCGCCTCAAGGTTGTGCGTGTTGTGGCTTCACAAATGCTTTGCTGCATACCTCGGTTGTAACGAGTGGTTATTTCAGGCAAAGTTGCTCTTCTATCAGCTTGAATCAGTCGGCCCATTCTCCTCTGACCTTTAGCATCAACAAGGCATTTTCGCCCACAGGACTGACGCATACTGGATGTTTTTCCCTTTTCACACCATTCTTTGTAAACCCTAGAAATGGTTGTGCGTGAAAATCCCAGTAACTGAGCAGATTGTGAAATACTCAGACCGGCCCGTCTGGCACCAACAACCATGCCACGCTCAAAATTGCTTAAATCACCTTTCTTTCCCATTCTGACATTCAGTTTGGAGTTCAGGAGATTGTCTTGACCAGGACCACACCCCTATATGCATTGAAGCAACTGCCATGTGATTGGTTGATTAGATAATTGCATTAATGAGAAATTGAACAGGTGTTCCTAATAATCCTTTAGGTGAGTGTATAGTATGTATACTGTGCAAAGTATGCACATTTTCTATATGCATTGAATACCCTAATGACCTACTACATTTGCTCAAACGTGCAGAATACAACAGAGAGTACAGTGTAGAATACTGTGTCCAACAAAGCAATCTGCTCAACTTGAAAGTCAATTTCCAGTGAGATTGAAGAACTGGCCCCAATATCTTTCTTGGCTGATTATTTGATTGGACTGTTAAGATAATAAATTAAAAACCCATCCGTCCTTCAATGCAAGCCTATGGGATATTTGTCATAAATCGTCATGTAGATGAAATTCTTAAATCTAAACACTCGTTAAAGTATTAGCCCACCTCTCCTCAACAAGGACACAATTTGATGTATCAGTCGTGTCCAATGCACAAAAGGTGCAGGACTAGTTATATGCCTGAATTTACTACTTGGGGTTAAGGGTTTATTTAAATCCCTAACCTAAAATATAAGCAATGCAACCTGGTCTCACAGAATCACGTTAATATACCTACAGTGCCTTGCGAAAGTATTCGGCCCCCTTGAACTTTTCGACCTTTTGCCACATTTCAGGCTTCAAACATAAAGATATAAAACTGTAATTTTTTGTGAAGAATCAACAACAAGTGGGACACAATCATGAAGTGGAATGAAATTTATTGGATATTTCAAACTTTTTTAACAAATAAAAAACTGAAAAATTGGGCATGCAAAATTATTCAGCCCCTTTACTTTCAGTGCAGCAAACTCTCTCCAGAAGTTCAGTGAGGATCTCTGAATGATCCAATGTTGACCTAAATGACTAATGATGATAAATAGAATCCACCTGTGTGTAATCAAGTCTCCGTATAAATGCACCTGCTCTGAGATAGTCTCAGAAGTCTGTTTAAAGCACAGAGGAACAAGGAACACACCAGGCAGGTCCGAGATTCTGTTGTGGAGAAGTTTAAAGCCGGATTTGGATACAGAAAGATTTCCCAAGCTTTAAACATCCCAAGGAGCACTGTGCAAGTGATAATATTGAAATGGAAGGAGTATCAGACCACTGCAAATCTACCAAGACCCGGCCATCCCTCTAAACTTTCAGCTCATACAAGGAGAGGACTTATCAGAGATGCAGCCAAGAGGCCCATGATCACTCTGGATGAACTGCAGAGATCTACAGCTGAGGTGGGAGACTCTGTCCGTAGGACAACAAGCAGTCGTATACTGCACAAATCTGGCCTTTATGGAAGAGTGGCAAGAAGAAAGCCATTTCTTAAAGATATCCAAAAAAGTGTCATTTAAAGTTTGCCACAAGCCACCTGGGAGACACACCAAACATGTGGAAGAAGGTGCTCTGGTCAGATGAAACCAAAATCGAACTTTTTGGGGACAATGCAAAACGTTATGTTTGGCATAAAAGCAACACAGCTCATCACCCTGAACACACCATCCCCACTGTCAAACATGGTGGTGGCAGCATCATGGTTTGGGCCTGCTTTTCTTCAGCAGGGACAGGGAAGATGGTTAAAATTGATGGGAAGATGGATGGAGCCAAATACAGGACCATTCTGGAAGAAAACCTGATGGAGTCTGCAAAAGACCTGAGACTGGGACGGAGATTTGTCTTCCAACACAATGATCCAAAACATAAAGCAAAATCTACAATGGAATGGTTCACAAATAAACATATCCAGGTGTTAGAATGGCCAAGTCAAAGTCCAGACCTGAATCCAATCGAGAATCTGTGGAAAGAACTGAAAACTGCTGTTCACAAACGCTCTCCATCCAACCTCACTGAGCTCGAGCTGTTTTGCAAGGAGTAATGGGCAAAAATGTCAGTCTCTCGATGTGCAAAACTGATAGAGACATACCCCAAGCGACTTACAGCTGTAATCGCAGCAAAAGGTGGCGCTACAAAGTATTAACTTAAGGGGGCTGAATAATTTTGCACGCCCAATTTTTCAGTTTTTTATTTGTTAAAAAAGTTTGAAATATCCAATAAATTTCGTTCCACTTCATGATTGTGTCCCACTTGTTGTTGATGCTTCACAAAAAATTACAGTTTTATATCTTTATGTTTGAAGCCTGAAATGTGGCAAAAGGTCGAAAAGTTCAAGAGGGCCGAATACTTTCGCAAGGCACTGTACATATTTGATAAATTGTTTTTATGTGATATGACGCATCATGGCAGTTTCCTGGTGAAAAATAAACAAGAGCTTAGCTAGTGGTAAAATAATCTAGTGCTTCATATATTTTAATGTTTGCATTATATAACCGACTACGCTTACAAGGTTACTCCTGCAAGATCAAATTCCGTGGTAGCTAAACTGATCAAAAGGACCGGGAAACACAAGTCAACAAGTTAGTCAAAAGTGTTATAGAACCATCAAAATTGACAATGAGATGCGTTTTTCATTTCATATTTGCTTTTATGACACTCTCTGTTTAAGGTTTATGTAAGGGAGGTAGGTTTTGTTGACATAACCTTGTGCGATCTTGCGTACACATGAATGGACAATTTAATTGCATGTAAACTGACTGATCAGATCAGAAGACTCTGTGCTGTCAGTAAAGGGTTAAACGTTGATGTGTAGAGTCATGTGACAAAACAACATGGCACCGATCACAGCGGAGTTTGTCTTTGGGAGAAGCATCAACAAAACTAAATCTGGTAAGAAACCTCATTAAGTATTTACATTGAAACACCTTTGAGTCAAAAGATTAGTCTCTAGTTTCATCTGCTATGTCATTTTAAACATTTTAATGATTTATTGCGAAATGCCACACTGCTAAACACAATGTACACTAATGTGTACAATAGCAAAGTTTTCATTAGAAATACTATATTTACTGTGAATTTTCACACTGAGAAAAACATTTGCTTTTAGAGGCTTTATATGGAGTTAGGATTAAAATAAGGTGCATTTCAAACTGTTCTGAGACCAGTGCAGACAGACAGCACACTGGCGGTTAAGTCATTCAATAAATAGGGAGCATCCTATAGCTCTCTATACAGCGAAATGCATTCATTCCTAAATTCTGATCAAATGTTCAGTTTCAGGCTGCAGATGATGTTTGGATTGTTGGCAGACATGGGACAATTGTAATCAGTACAGAGATTCAGAATTGATAATGTATAATTTTATGTTAACATTGTTGGAAATGGTTCGACGATGCTGGCTATTACTTGTATCATAATTAATTATGCTAATTGCTGGTAAAATGCTTCAGAACTGGCTATCACTGGTTTGTTTGGCAATGCAAATAGAGAACACTGAGATTTTGTTGCCAAAGTAGAAAAAAATATTGTAACATAAGTCAAATAATTTTATTTGTATAGTTTTTTTATTTGTGCTTTTCCCAATACATATTGTTCAAAAACAGCTTTACAGAAAATCAGCGGTAATATATTTTTCTATAGCTTAGTGTTATTTAAAAATTTACAACGTAGTCTCGCAGTCCACATATGTGGACATCAATGTTTAGGCAAACTATTTACTCAATTTTGCATGATTATTAGGTGCTACTAGTTACGAATCAAAAAGGGAAATTGAAAATGCACACAGCAGTCATGCTCTTGTCTCTGGAGGTTCAAACTCATTAGGGTATTAAGCTTAAAAGACCAATCTGTTTACTCACTTTTAGCAACACACAGTGGATATTTCATCTTGAAACTGGCACGATATATGTAATGACCCACATGATGTTATTTAGAAAAATGTTGCCTTAGTCACATCATTTTTATGAGATCAGGCTAAAGCAGTAGTACACTTTCAACTCTCCCTGGCTCAGTTTCCCCTGTGCTGGACCCTGCCTCTGCTTACTGATTGTACAGCTGAGAAGAACATGAGAAGAACATCACTAATAAATATGACTAAGAATAATACATTTTCTAATTCAATCTGTGCTTCAGTCAGGTTATTATCTAGTATGTGGAACTATTGGCATTTTATCCTATATGTAAATATGTAATATTGTGCTGTATTTTTCTATTTTGTGTGTGTGTGTCCTTAATAAAGCTTTGATTGATTGATATGCCTAATATGATTGCCTACCCAGCCTTGCACACTGCCCCTCTACCTGTCTGTTTCCTGGTTTCTGCTGCTCCTCCGCCTCCTCCTCTCTCCTCCTGCTCCTCCTCTTCTCTCTTCCTACATTGGAATTCTACCAAGCCATGTAATAAATGCCTATATTTAAATGCAAATATAAACAATTTCAGGGTATAATAAATCACTAATATATCCCTAATCGTGCACCTGTCCTGTCCATGCTGCTGGGTCCTTCCTCATCTGCACCTCCGGCTGCCACAGCACTCTTTCCACTACGGAAAAGGTCTGTTAATTTGGCGCATTTAGCTGCCTCTTGTGCCAAAATTTTTTTCTTTTTAATTCTTATTTTTTCGGCCCCACCCATTTCTTTCTCTTCTATCCTTCTTTTTGCCAATTTTACCGTTCGTATCCTATGGAATGATTTTCCGGACATTATTCAAAAGGAATTGCAAATTGTATTTGCAATTGCGTTTTCAATTTGTGGACGCATAAAATGTGACATAATCCAAACGCAATTGCAAATCGCGCATTACCGTTTGCATTTTCGTTTAAGCGAACGCACAGTGACTGCCAGATTTCAAATGGAAAAGCAAAGTCCGTTTGCAACTGTGTTTCCCATATCTTACGAGTTTTGGCCCTGTCATATTTAAATAGCAATTTCAATTACCACGTCTGCTTTTTCACTTTCTCAGCGTAGCGTATGTAGCCAGCCAAAACTCAAATGGAATACTAATTCCCTTAGTATTTCCATTGATGCCTTACACGGAAACCTGTCAATCAGGGTCAAGGGTGGGATTATGCTATGGGGCGTGTTTGTCATGGGAAGTGACGTCACTCACAGTCGACGGTCAAGAGTCATTATATAAACAAGCATTAAAAGTAATGGACCAGAAATCTGTAAGATGGCATCACTGCATCATTCTAAGGAAGCATAATATCCTGAGTTTTGACAGTTTTGTAAATTTTTCTTTTTTAAAACTAATTTTTAAGTGTGTGAACAACGTTGCACCAGAAATATTCTGTCAACTAGTACATAAACAAAAGAGCGGAATAAGAACTAGAGGCACAATAAGTGGAAACTATAGCCGCAAAACGTAGAACAACATTTGGTCAGACATCATTTTCAGTAAGAGGCATACATTTGTGGAATGCATCTGAAATTAAAACATTGACAGACTTCAAGGTTTTTAATACACATTTAAAGCAATGGCTGAAACTGAAACAACTTTGTGAACACTGACTGTACAGTTCATAACACAATGCATACAAACATAATGTTGCATATGTGAGCACGCACAGACATATGCACACTTTTGTGTTCTTGTATTGTTAAATGTGTCTAGACTTTGTTTTATAGTGACTTCCACATCTACTTAAGCCCATATCTTATTTCATATATGGGATGTATTTGTTGTATGTATTTTATTAATTATAAATCTTAAACTCAATACTCTGTAATTTTTGTTTTAAATTTATAAGCCTAACCAGGGACAGGGGTTGCAAATTAGTCATGGCTAGAAACATGTATGCGTGGCATCTACTTTGTATTCTTTATAAAGCAATGTTCTATGCATTTGTCCCTGTCAAATAAACATTAAAATAAATACAAAATAAATAAAGAGGTGATGCCCTGAACAGACGCCGGTTTATTTGATCTTGACCGTCGACTGTGAGTGACGTCTCTTCCCAAGACAAACATGCCCCATAGCATAATCCCACCCTTGACCCTGATTGACAGGTTTCTGTGTACAGCATCGGAAATGGAAATACTAAGGGAATTAGTATTCCATTTGAGTTTTGGCTGGCTACATACGCAACGCTGAGAAAGTGAAAAAGCAGACGTGGTAATTGAAATTGCTATTTAAATATGACAGGGCCAAAACTCGTAAGATATGGGAAACACAGCTGCAAATGGACTTTGCTTTTCCATTTGAAATCTGGCAGTCACTGTGCGTTCGCTTAAACGAAAATGCAAACGGTAATGCGCGATTTGCAATTGCGTTTGGATTATGTCACATTTTATGCGTCCATAAATTGAAAACGCAATTGCAAATACAATTTGCAATTCCTTTTGAATAATGTCCGGAAAATCATTCCATACGTATCTATTGCATTCACACAAACCCGCCAAACATGACCAAAAGTAAACTCCTTTGATCGGCGCCTAGTTTGAGCCAATCGGATGTCAGGAAAAACGAGGATCAGTCCAAGTTGGGAGGGGCCGCTCGTATTGGTCTGGCCCGGTCTGAATCACACACACACACACACAGCGTTCCGCTGCAGCTGAGGCGCCGGCTAGGCCGGTCGCGTATCATTAAAAAAAAAAAAACTCTTTGACCACCGGCCGGTCTTCGGCCTGAAATGGACCGGCCGTTCGGGATTGTTCCCGGTATTCCCGATGGCCAGTCCGCCCCTGTTCACACACACACACGAGAGAGAGAGAGAGAGAGAGAGAGAGAGAGAGAGAGAGAGAGAGAGAGAGAGAGAGAGAGAGAGAGAGAGAGAGAATATACCTTAGTATAAGTGCAATAATTGACTCCGGCCCATTGAACTGTTTAAAAATTAATGCACATCCGAGGTGTAACGCACAAGGCATTGCCACCTCGGGTGTGCATTATTTTTCAACAATTCAACCGTCCGTCGTCAATTATTCTTTACTTATTTTATCAAATGCAGATCAGACTGTTTACACAATTTTTTTTTTCACAAGATTAAGAACTACACAAACTGAATAATTTCATCATGATTTATTAATGATAACTTTTAATGCTGATAAGTTACATTTCTATACATTTCATAACTACTATCACAACTAAAACACAGATACAAAACACCTGTAGTTTATGGAAATATGGGTTTTTCAAGAACATCCACATATTTTTATGAGCAAAGCGGAAGAGGAACCAAATTATTTGAGTGTGTCAAGGCATCATGGCTTTCGAATTATTCAGATCTATTTTGACACCTCAATAATCTAGGCCAGTGGAACTGCTTGTATTAATACAGTGTAGTAAACACTGTTATATATGGCAGTCATACTACAAGCACCACGTGTCAATACTTTAATCCTATTGAACTGAAATGTGGCCAGTGTGGACGTGTTAAGGTTGTCAAGGTTAATCGGGGATTGGGATGCAGCATGAGCAAAAATGACTGCCATTTTGTGTCTGCCATTGTCTTTCCACAGAATTTACACAAATTATTCCACTGTATGGAGGAAAAAGACACAATTTGTTTCCCAAATTGGGAAACCCACCTAAAGTTTTTTTTACCTCCTACGGAACACAAAAGGAGAACTTTTGAAAAATCTTTACACAGCTCTTTTCCACACAATGAGTTTATAGTGACCACGGCTGTCGAGCTACAAAAAGAGTAAAACCACTGTAAACTCCCAATAAAAGTATTCAATATGCACTACATTCCAAGTCTTCTGAATATATATGATATCTTAGAAAGAAAATGAAATCTTTATTCACTGATAATCTTGCCCTTCACATTCACATTTAAATAAAAAAATGGCGAGCTGATCTGCCGTGTCAGGTTTTACATTATTAACACGACTGATACTCTCGTGATGTAATCGAAGTAATGCTGCAATTTTGTGAAATGGAAAATGAAATTTGAGATCTGCAGCAAAGGGGAAGTGTTTCAGTGTATAACTGAAATATCAGTCTGTTTCTCACACAAAGCTATCGTATGACTCCAGAAAACTTGGAATATAGTGCACAAGTCATACTGACTACTTTTATGGAACTTTTTGTCTTTTATGAACTTTACAGCTGCTGTCACTTTAAACTGTGTTGTATGGAAAAGGGCTGTGTGAATAAAATTTTCCTTTTGTGTTTCTCGTAAAAAACAACAGCATACGGCTTTGGAAAGACATAAAGGTGAGTAAATTATAAACATTTTTATTTTTGGGTGAATGATGAATTTTGCTTACTGTAAATGTCATTTCCCATTCGAATGATGAATAGAAACCCCCTGAAATCCTTCAAGAAACCAGTATTGTTAATTTCTACACAAGGATCAGCAGAAGTCTCAGATGAACATCTGCTTTAGCTGTAAGCAGCAGAATATTTTTCATTTCTCAGATATGCTGACAGAAATAACTTTATTTAATTACTTCTGTAATGAATTTCAAAAGCTTGTGAAAGTTAGGTTTTTAAAGTTTGAGGTCTCTTTCACCAAGGGAGCTAAAGCATTCCTCTACAGTTTTCTCTGAGACTTCAGAGAGGGTGGAAGGTTTCCACTTTGGACTCTGGTCTTTATCGATTAGCACTGCAAGTAGAGAGGGAAAAATACCTGTTAGTTATGTAATGACCTTTCTCTGGGATTGTTCAGGGAGAAAATGTGTTTGGTGAGTGGCCAAAAATGAGGCCTTATAATTTTGAATTTATAGGTAACACTATATTATAACCATAATTTACCTTGTGAAAAATTACATGGAATGAAATTCAAAAACATTCATATAACTGCTGTAACTTGCAAGTTATTTATTTTTTATAAAACAAATTTCGGAAGAAAAAGGTGCATCTTACCAGCTCTGACTCCCTCATAAAAATCATGGCCTCTCTGCAAAACAAAAGTAAAAAACCCATGACATGAATAAAACAAATTTGTCTCCTAA
Organism: Xyrauchen texanus; assembly: GCF_025860055.1. Classification (NCBI taxonomy): domain Eukaryota; kingdom Metazoa; phylum Chordata; class Actinopteri; order Cypriniformes; family Catostomidae; genus Xyrauchen; species Xyrauchen texanus. Next base: position 37,779,515 of record NC_068289.1, on the reverse strand, counting down.
ACTAATAACCGGCATAGTTGGCAAAACGAGCCAACAGTGTTTAAAGCAGATGTAATTTGTGTAATGAAATGAAACAGCCATGCACTGAAAGAGAATAAAGCAGCAGTTGCATACCATGCAGGCCTGACTGAGTCTATACTCCATCACCAGCACCTCCTGCAGACTCATTCTCGCTCCTTCTTGAATCTGTCTGAAAGTTAACTTTAGTGAAGTGGGGGACATTTTGGCCAGAATCTGTAAAACACAATACAAAACACCAAATTTTATAAAGAATACTTACAAGAACAATCAAAAATGTCAACATCCTCACAAGTTATTCTGATTTCTGTGACAGTGAAAGGAGTGGACGAATAAGGCAAATGCAATAAGCTTCACATAGTGTGGACAATACGAAGGGGCAGGCTCGAGCAAGTTTTAATTTAATTACATTTTTAATTTGATTTGTTGACCTTGAAAGATTTTGAGAACAGTGGATGAATGGAAACTTGCATTCACAGCTTCATGCAGTGCTGATTAATTCACAACATAAGGCCTGCAACCTTGAACAGTTTGAAGATTTTCAGGGAATTGCAAAAATATTGACCAATTCTACATTTATGGAAGTTCACAGAGCATTATTGTTTTTCTGCCTTGTTTTCTTAAGACTACTTATTTTTTTCTTCTGATCTTGACATTAAAAAATTATCTTGAGAAGAAGAAGAAAAAAAAACAAACAGTATTGGGGGTAGGGGCATGAAAGTGTCCAAAATGTACAAACAAGGAGATTAAACAAGGGTTATGACCAAGAGTGCTGTTGATGAAAAGAGGCCCCACATGATCAGAAGGCCAGCCAATGAAAAACTTTGTGCCATAATACAATAAATTAGTTAAATTTTTTTGTATTGCAACTGCGATTAGGACATGATAGGACAAAAATAGCACATGGGAAACCGAATTTCTCTCCAAAATGAAATGTCACAATGTCAAACATCAATTTCCTTTCTTAAGGCTCACTCTAAAACAAAGTGATGCATGGCAAAGTAGTGCTGTGGGATCAAAAACATAATGGCTTTGAAATACTAATGAGACATAATACGATTCTGGGCCCATTACGCAATAAGAGCGAGTGTTTGCATGCAGCATAGAGTGTGCAGGGACCTTAGATGAGATGCTATACACAGTCATTTTGTTTGTCTCATCAAATTTCCCGGAAACCATCATGGTTTACCCAGCAGTACTAGAAACACAAACCTTGTCAAGGTCTTCTCTATTGTCGTTGCTTTTTATGAGGTTCATAAAACATCACTTGCATTCGGCTTCATCCAGAGACATAGAATGAGATATACCAGCGGTAGTCATACTTAGGATATACCAACAAAGTTTTATTTCAATTACCAATGGTTTAGGTTTGTTCATCTGTCACTTGGTAATATGGCTATAAATAATACAATAACTGGCAGGTAAATTACACTTCTACTGTTGTTAATGAGTTTTTACTAATTGACCAATCCTCTCAATGTTCATATTCAGCTCACATCATGTTAATACTTTTGGATATTGTTTAAAGGACAAATGTTTAAGGGCATTTTCTAAAGGACTGCTGTGTTGTATTGGTTAACCTCTTTATGTCCAAAGTAACGTTTGGATTCTGAAGTAAAACAATTCAGAAGCATTTGTTTTAAAGTATAGTTTATAAAACAGCTATTCATTTTGAATTTTGATCCTTGAAAAAAAATGCCAGCATGGGAACCTCATTATCAGTACAGGTCTTGCATTTGGATTAACTATCTCTGCTAATTAATGAATTCAGAAAGTCACCGTCCCCAAACCCACCTCAGCCTGTTTCTGTGCAAAAGCAGAGCCATCTTTCTTAATGTTCTCCAGGATCTCCTCCACACTGGCAGCAGAAAACAGCCTGAAACATGAGGACAAAAATGAAATGAATGAAATCAGTCTTGTAACACAGTAAACACCCTGAATTTGAGAAAAATGTTAAGGGCAAGTTCACTCAAAAATGAAAATTCTATCATAATTTACACTCATTCATGTCATTCCAAACTTGATAAGACTTATTACTTTTGTGAAACACAAGTGTATACATTTTGAACAATGTTGAGACTGCTTTTTCCCGTACAATGATAATGAATGGGGGCCGCTGTATAGATGGTTACTATTCACTGCCGATTGCTTTAAGACGTCATGTGAATTCTTTGGAATTACCTTCATTTACACTCACCTAAAGGATTATTAGGAACACCTGTTCAATTTCTCATTAATGCAATTATCTAATCAACCAATCACATGACAGTTGCTTCAATGCATTTAGGGGTGTGATCCTGGTCAAGACAATCTCCTGAACTCCAAACTGAATGTCAGAATGGGAAAGAAAGGTGATTTAAGCAATTTTGAGCGTGGCATGGTTGTTGGTGCCAGACGGGCCAGTCTGAGTATTTCACAATCTGCTCAGTTACTGGGATTTTCACCCACAACCATTTCTAGGGTTTACAAAGAATGGTGTGAAAAGGGAAAAACATCCAGTATGCGGCAGTCCTGTGGGCGAAAATGCCTTGTTGATGCTAGAGGTCAGAGGAGAATGGGCCGACTGATTCAAGCTGATAGAAGAGCAACTTTGCCTGAAATAAACACTCGTTACAACCGAGGTATGCAGCAAAGCATTTGTGAAGCCACAACACGCACAACCTTGAGGCGGATGGGCTACAACAGCAGAAGACCCCACTGGGTACCACTCATCTCCACTACAAATAGGAAAAAGAGGCTACAATTTGCAAGAGCTCACCAAAATTGGACAGTTGAAGAATGGAAAAATGTTGCCTGGTCTGATGAGTCTCGATTTCTGTTGAGACATTCAGATGGTAGAGTCAGAATTTGGCGTAAACAGAATGAGAACATGGATCCATCATGCCTTGTTACCACTGTGCAGGCTGGTGGTGGAGGTGTAATGGTGTGGGGGATGTTTTCTTGGCACACTTTAGGCCCCTTAGTGCCAATTGGGCATCGTTTAAATGCCACGGCCTACCTGAGCATTGTTTCTGACCATGTCCATCTCTTTATGGCCACCATGTACCCATCCTCTGTTGGCTACTTCCAGCAGGATAATGCACCATGTCACAAAGCTCGAATCATTTCAAATTGGTTTCTTGAACATGACAATGAGTTCACTGTACTACAATGGCCCCCACAGTCACCAGATCTCAACCCAATAGAGTATCTTTGGGATGTGGTGGAACGGGAGCTTCGTGCCCTGGATGTGCATCCCACAAATCTCCATCAACTGCAAGATGCTATCCTATCAATATGGGCCAACATTTCTAAAGAATGCTTTCAGCACCTTGTTGAATCAATGCCACGTAGAATTAAGGCAGTTCTGAAGGCGAAAGGTCAAACACAGTATTAGTATGGTGTTCCTAATAATCCTTTAGGTGAGTGTATGCCAAATTTGTCCTAAAATCTGGTTTGATCCAAGTTAAATAATGAACAAACACAAATTGTTTGAACTAATAACACACAAATTATTGTATTATTATTGTACAGTGTAGGTTGGAAAAGGAATGTGAACCCCTAGGCTAATGACATCAATAAAATCTAATTAGAGTCAGTAGTTGGCAAACCTGGAATCCAATTAAAGAAATGAGATTGAAGGTGTGGGTTAGAGCTACTTTGACTTGAAAACAAACACTCAAACATGTTGGGTTTGCTATTCACAAGAAGCATCTTCTGATGTGGACCATACTTCACAAAAAAAGAGATCTCTGTAGACCTACGATCAAGAATAGTTGCTGTAAAGGGTTAAAAAGTTATCTCGAAGAGCTTAGATATTCATATGTCCACAGTTAGACAAATTGTCTAAAAATGGCGATGATTTAGTACTGTGGCTATTCTCCCTGGTGTTCCTGCCACACCGCAGAATGCTCAATAAGGGGGTGGGGGGACCCCTAGAGTGACAGCTAAAGACTAGAAGGAATCATTGGAACTGGATAACATCTCTGTTCACGAGTCTACTATACAAAAAACGATAAACAGGCATGTGTTCATAGCAGAACGCCATGAAGGAAGCAGCTGCTTTCCCAAAAAAATTGGTGCATGCCTGAAGTTTGCCAAAGAACACAACGCTACCAGGAAAACATTTTGTGAACTGTTGAAACTATGGTTGAAATGTTTGGGAAGAAAACGCAGCACTTTGTTTGGTGTAAAAAGGGCACCTCATACTAACAGTACGGTGGAAGGATCATCAAGATTTGGGGCTGCTTTGCAGCTTCAAGGCCTGGACCACTAGTCATCATCGAGGAAGAAATTAATTCCCAAATGTATTCAGATATCTTACAGGATAATGTCACCCAACTTCGACTGAAGCTCAGTCGAAGTTGGGTGATGCAGCAGAACAACGACCCTAAACATCAAAGTAAATCCACTACAGAATGGCTTCAAAAAAGAAAATCCACCTTTTGGAGTGGACCAGTCAGAGCCAAGACCTTAACCCAATAGAGATGCTGTGGAATACCTCAAGAGAGCTGTTCACAAAAAGATGCTAAGGAAAAATGGTCCAAAATTCCTTCTGAATGTTGTGCAGGTTTAATCTGCAGCTTCCAGAAACATGTGGTTGAGGTTATTGCTGCTACCAGTTATGAAATATGAGCTCTCACATGGACGGGAGATTGCAACAAATTGCAATAATTTAAATGTAAAAGCATCACAGTCGAGCAAAGATTGTTCGATGTTTTGGAGATACATATTAAGTTATTTGCAATCTGACGTTACACCTTTATATGAGCTTTCATAATCTGACATTTTGCCAATTTTGTTGCAAAAACAATTTTGATCTTAGGAAATTATTTTCAATTAGAAATTTTCCCAATTGAGCAGTTTTTGGGAGCACCAGCCGCCATTTTTACCATTATAACTCCTAAATCAGTTAATCTAAAATCTAATCTAAAAGTTGACAATGGATTTTTTTGTATTCTCAACTTTTATTACTTTAGACTGTTCAACTGACCTCTAAAAGAGTTTTTCTGATGATGGAAGTTTGATTTATTTTCAGTGAAACAAATACACATGCACAAACATGTTTGTTTGCTATACTCGTGAGGACATCTCAAAGACATTCATTGATTTTATAGCAGGCTAAAGATGTATTCTACCCCCCATCCCAAACCCTACCCCTAAACTTAACCCTCATAGAAACCAGTGCGCTTCAATGGATTTAAAGATAAACATAATTTAGGTGATTTATGAGCCTTTTTTATTAGTGAGGACCAGCTAAAATGGGTTCTCAAGCACTTTTACTATATTGTGAGGACATTGTGAGGCACTCACACGTATAGCAAAACCTGTATACACACGCGCACATGCACACAATTATGAAAACCCTATCTGTGAAACAGATAAAACATGGTTGACTTTTTTTGCACCATGGTCAGCCACGCCAAATTAGTCATCAGGTTTAAACATGGAACAGCAAATTAGTGCAGCATCAACTGTTGTTACATAAGGCTAATATGCAATCCAGCGTAAAACCTCAAAACTCCACAAACACAGGTAAACAAGGGATGCATATATGTATTTATGAATAATTAATACAGAAAATACTCTAACTCCCAATAGGAAAAACACAAAGACAATGCTGCACATGCTCTTATCAGGGTAAAAACTGAGCTTTGGAGTGTGTCCAATGCTTATCACATAGATAATTTCAGTGCTTTGATCAACAAACCCAACTTTGTCCCTGTGAATGGAATTATGGGTGTTTCAGGTCAGCACAAACTGCATAGAAGCCTCAAAGCTTTAAGATCCAGCGAAGAGACTAATCCAGCAGTACAGTTAATCAGTTTCAAAGCGTGAAGTCTATTGATGTCAGACCCGTTCTGTTCCTGCAGGTGAATTAGACTCACAGTGGCCACATATGAATGTTTGCAGACACTATTGTGCATATTCAATGGCACAGTATACAAACGAAGGTGAATACACAGTTATAGTGCAACCTCCAATCATGAATAAAGGAATATTCTGGATTAAATTATGCATCTTTGGCATGCTGTTGAACACTATGGATAGTGTATACAGCAAAAAAAAAAAAAAAAAAAAACTATCACAATATTTGTTCAATTTTATGCATTTTTAAAAAACAAAAAAAACAAAAAAATACAATTAATAAAAAAAAAAAATTAAAATTGAAATAATGCGGACTGTTGGTTTCAGTAGAAGAATAGACAACTGATTAACAAACTCAGAGCTCACTTTAGGTCTGTCTTTAATTTATTGTTAATAATAAATTCCATAATATGCCACAACATTTTATGATCCCCACAATACTAATAAACACTTCTGTCCCTTTAAAGTTCCTTTATACAACAATATATTCTTTTTTTTTTTTTTCATTTCGAGGGGGAGCTTTAGTTTAATTCTATTCTGAGTTAAACATTTGACATTAAAACAGTTTTATTTTTGGAACACTGAGGCTATGAGAGAGCGTTTAGATTTACCTGTCAATGGTCTCTATGTGCTGCTGCAGGACAAATGGTTTTTCTGCATCCTGACTGCACTGTGGAGACAGAACAACAGTCTGTGTTTACACACCAGCTCAAGCACATATACAGGGATGTATTTCAGCATAGACAGTCTGTGTGCGAGTATGTTTGTGGCCATTTTTGTCCTGTCATACACTATTTATCACTTCTCTGTGAAGATGTAAGAAGCTGGTCAGACTCATTTCCTTCTTCCTAATGCTAAAAGGCTGTCACTTGAATCCCATTGACATTTCATTTTATGATTATCTGATACATATTGAATATACCCATGTCATGGAATAACAATTCACCCATATCACATTCTAAATACAGAATAAGGCTTTGTTCTAAAACCTTTAAAGCTGTCTTACTGTCTAATGGACACTACTCACAATTGATTAGAATAGAGTTTGGCGTTAGCATGCTACAACGCTAATGATGCAATACTCTAATGAGCATAAACATACACTCAGTGAGCTCTTTATAAGGAACACTTGTACACCTACTTATTCATGCAATGATCTAATCAGCCAACTGTGTAGCATTTTATCGCTGTGACTTTGACCATGGCATGATTGTTGGTGCCAGACAGTTTGGTTTGAGTATTTCTGTAACTGCTGATCTCCTAGGATTTTCATGCACAACAGTCTCTAGAGTTTACTCAGAATGGTGCCAAAAACAAAAAACATCCAATGAGCGTTAGTTCTGTGGAAGGGAACCCCTTGTTGATGAGAGGTCAACGGAGAATGGCCAGACTGGTTCGAGCTGAAAGAAAGGCTACGGTAACTCAGATAATCACTATGTACAACTGTAGTGAGCAGAATAGCATCTCAGAATGCACAACACACCGAACCTTGAGGCGGATGGGCTACAACAGCAGAAGACCACATCAGGCACTTTATTATTGCCATAGTGTTCCTCATAATGTGGTTAGTGAGTGTCCATAGCACATGCAATTATTTCGTAAAAAGGTCAGCTTTTAATTCCATTAGGTTTTGATCAATACTTTCTGATAGTGAATGAATATCAAGAATCAAAATTTCTCTTGCTTTGTCCTCCATATTAACAGAGCTTGTTGAAATGCATTAAGCGATTGCTTTCTTCACTAAGAATGCAATGATGAGGACAAATCTTAAAGAATGTTGACAATGCTCTTTTTCCACACAATGAAAGTGAATGGTGACCGAGGCTCTCAACATTCTTATGTTCTTTTGTTTTCCATGGAAGAACAAAAGTCATATAGGTTTGGAATAAGATGCAAGTTAGTAAAAGATAAAAAAACCTAAAATGTTTGGGTGAACTATCACTTCAAAATGATGCCTATGTAGGCAGCTAACTATGTTTTGGCACAGAGCCTAAATTGTCTACATTTCTCTCATACATTCTCATGTCTGGGTACATCATATCTTATCTTGTTGTGGTATCAAACAATCTACAGGCTTTAAACTTTTGATCCTTTATAAAGGTGTGCCATTTTATGGTTCAGTGATGATCGCTACAGACAAAACTCTCTCTGAAGTGTGTGTGTGTGTGTGTGTGTGTGTTGAAGGGAAAGGTCTGTGAAAGCTAATTTCTTTCCTTGGAGCATAAAGGGCTGTGTTCCACCACAAGTTCTCTGGAAAGCTCTGTGGTGTAAAGAGTGTTTGAGTCAATAATCCTCACTCAGACACTCCTGTTCGGCATCCAACTTTACGGCATTAGCCCAAATGGCCATTAATCCGTACCACTGACACATACAGCACACAACATAATGAGCATAATGAGTGCAGTAAAACATTGCACAGGACTTTGAGCTTTTGGGCAGACATGGGAATACAAAGGGTAGAACTGTGAATGTCAAAAATTCTATGAATTATGAAAGCGATGAAAAAGTATTTAGCATTATTTCTATGAATTAAATGTACTATATCCAATTACAATGGAATTATTTAGCTGCTTATCAACATTTTTGCATATTTGTAATATACAATGCAGGAAGTATACAGTAGTAAAGATGCACTGAAAGAGAATTCATCAATGTTGTATGATAGCTATGGTGACAGCTTACATAAGCCTATCGCTGTGCAGTGTAACCGCAAGCACACACAGGTTGTAAAAGTGCAAGATCCTGCGCAGAGTCTGTTTAAAAGTCACATCCTTGCCACATACCTGTTCCTGATAAGAATCCAGCAGCTGGGCCACATCACTGATAGAAGGAGACTTCAAGTCAACAAGATCCTTCTCAAGAGAAGCAATCTAAAAGGAGACAAAAATGAGGAAATCTCAATTTCATAGTCAGAAATGTTTTAGTGGGCTGCTGATTGTGTCCGGTTAAATAGATGAGTATGTATGCTCCAACTTTGTATGCTGTTATAACAGAAATTTTAACAAGGTGCTGCCTGATGGTGACTGTAGGAGCACATTAAAATACAGAGTAGAGGTCGGCCGATAGTAGATTTTACCTATACCGATAACTTGTGTGGTGGAAAAGGCTGATAACCAATTAATTGGCTGATAGTTTTTAAAAAACAATTTATAGAATGAAAAAAACTAATTCTTGGTCTTTCCAATTTACTATGAAGGGCACAGACATTAAAGCTACAACAGCCCAAAATGAATAATATCCCAAAAGCTGTTAATTGTGCATCAAAAATCTCAATAATAACCAGAAAAATAAAGATTTTGTGCATAACATAGGACTTTCCATAAACAAGTCAGAAATACATAGAGGACTCTAATAAATACTCTTGAAATGATAGAGACTTTGCAACCTTACAATGATCTATATGCAAGTAGTTTATACCCTATATTTTCACCAGATAAAGAGTTTAAATATATATTTCAGATTAAGTTTTTTTGATGAGGAATAAAATAAATAAATAAAAAAAGATATATCATCACAGATTTTTGCAAATAATCGGTAAACTGATACATCGGTCTACCTCTAATATGGAGAACATGAAACAACTACAGCTCTTCTTCAGAACCTAGTGAGCTGCCTACCTAGACAGCATTTTCAGGCATCATAAGCCTGCTTCCGACAGGAAGTCTGTTTTAAAAGGTAGATAAGTACCTTCTAATGGCCAAATTCTAAGGCAACATCACATGTATCCTTTTTTGGTAAAGGCAGACCCATAACGCAAGCAATGAGATAATTTAAGAGGCCAAGGGAGTTGAGAGAAATGTTGATAATAAATATACTTAATACTTATACATTTTAATTTATTTAAACACTGTAAATTATAAATAGACATAATACTTAGACTTATAATTCAATTACATTCCGCAAAGTATCAATTTAAATATAATAGAGCTGTCAGAATTAACGCATGTGGTTAATTAAAAATGTTTAACATGCTAATTTTTCTTCATCACGATTAACGCATTTACTGTTAATATGGCATAAACACTTATGTGAAGGAACAAACCTTTGTAATGTGTCCACCCAGAGTCATTACACTGAAGCACACTTCACAAACAGACACACAACAATGCCAAAGCCCTCCAACCAAGACAAGCCTACAAGTTTAGCATAAAATAGCATAACGCGGCAGTCCCATAGACATTCTATGGGTGGTACTGTCATAATACTTTCATAAGATAGATCCGCAGAGGTTTTTATCTCTATAAAAACTAAATAAAAAATCTCTGACAATGCTTCCCTGTCAGTGATAAAATTATGGAACAAAGGAGCTCTTGGCACTATTTAATGTACAAAACAAGCCCAGATGGGAATTATAAGGCACATTATAGTTACCACAGAAGCAATTCTTAACTATCACCAGGCGTTGACGCTCTGATGTTAATCATGAATGCAGCTTCACGATTGCTGTAACAAAGCAGATGTCCAGTCTACATGAATATGCAGAGTTGTAGTGGTGGTGGTGGCGTAGTGGGCTAAAGCACTAAACTGTTAAGCAGAAGGTTATCGGTTCGATCCCCACAGCCACCACCATTGTGTCCTTGAGCAAGGCACTTAACTCCAGGTTGCTCTGGGGAGATTGTCCCTGTAATAAGTGCACTAAGTCGCTTTGGATAAAAGCATCTGCCAAATGCATAAAATGTAAAATGTAAATATGCAACCTATGGGGAAACTAGTTCTTTCAATTAGTCAAACTCCCACTAACACTTTGGGAATTGTGTTTTTGGGAATGTTACTCGAATTGGTACTGTTTTAGTGCATTTCGTATGAAAGGCTTTGTTTGGAAAATGTCATTAATCATTATATTGTTACATATTGTACTGTTTTCTTTCCGAAGATGGAAACAAATGCATTTTGATAAGAAAATAAGTATATATAGTGTCAAATTTCAGCACTTTCAAAATCTGTGATCAATCGTGATTAACTAAAACATTTTTATTAAAGATTTTATTTGACTGACAGCCCTTAAATATACTTAAATACAATAGAATAAAGAAAAGTATCGATATAAATATATATAAATACTTAGAATTCAATTAAATATTGCAAAGTATCAATATTAAATATTTCAATGCTTAAATTAAATTGAATACAGCAGTGTTATATATATATATATATATAATTCAATTAAATCCAGCAAGCTATCAACATAAATATACTTAAATACCTATAATTCAATTAAATAACACAAAGTATTAATATAAATGTACTAACATGCTTATAATTCAATTAAATCAAGAATACTATCAACATAAATACACTTATAATTCAACTGAATACAGAATATATATATATATATATATATATATATATATATATATATATATATATTATTATTATATACATCAAAATAAATATATTCAAACACATAAATACTTCAATTAATACAGCAAAAATAGTTACTGGTTACTAAAAATGTTTTTTATGGTCATTAGAGTAGCATGTTATGGGGTGAGCAAGCCAAACTCTACTGGAAATGGCTGTGAATATTTGTGTGGTGTACAGAGTTGCTGCCTATGTGGAATGTTCCAAATGGGTCACTTATGATATTCCATTTCAGTTCAGATGCTGCCATTTGTAGACAGCTTTCTTCTGCCTACATTTGCAGCTACCTTCTTAGGCAGCATCCTAACTGTAATTGAATTTCACAAGTACAATGTAATCAGTAGACATTAAGGCAGCCCACAACTAACCAGTATCAATAAGCCAGGCCAATTAATTGACTGATATTGGACCATTTTGAGATCATTTTCTTCAGTCATGTGTCCACTTGGCTGATTAGCAGAATTGTTTTCTCCCCTAGTGTCAGCGCCACCAATAGACTTTTCAATGGAAAATAATTTCTATTTACAATTGAAGAAAATATATAATAAATAATTTTGGCAAAATAAGTGTATAATTTCAGCAATTTTGTGTACATTTTATTTGCTGTTATTAAATAATGTTATATTATTGGCATTGCTGTATATTGGCTGTATATTTTTCTGCTTGCTAAAAAACAGCTAAGGGAGTCCAACACTATTCTCTGTATTTCACTGTGCCTCTGCATTCAACTTGTAAAATATTGTGTTATAAACAGCACATCTCAGCACACTTGGATTACAGGTACAGGTACTTGCAATCTGTCATGTTGAGAGCTTTTTCCTGCATATATTGTGTTACTGTATTAGGTTCTATTTGCACAACTTATCTCCACTTTACTGTTTTGTATTGTATACAGTATGTATATTCCACCAGGATATAGGAGGCATGACCTTTCATTCTCCCATCAGGGTTGTCACATATTTTGGAACAATTAATTTCCATGAATTTTCAAGATTTTTAAAGATTACTGTATAGAGATTGTACTTAGAAAAAAGCAATTTCTAGCCAATCAAATAACTAGATATATTCATTATAGAAATCCCACTATTTTTTCTGTGACTTTATACATTTCCATTACTTTTCCAGGCCTGAAAAATCCAATTTGTAATGTTTGCAGTACCTTCCCCATGTAATGCACATAGCTGAATGCTAACACAGCCTGACCTAATATAAAGTATTTTTTTCAGTGTTGCCTGAACATTGCTTGTAAAGCAAACTGAATCAGCTCACAACTAGTCATGCAGTACAAACTAATGCCCTCTCCTTGGAGTCCTTTACGGTTATTTTTATCACAGTTCACTTTTGTGTGTAGTGTGCATGCCAGTTCCTGCTGGTCGGCTGTCCTTGGCCGGAGGTGGTGTGTGTTTAGGCTTGTATGCTGCTCTCTCCAGCAGTGCCCGGTCCTAGTCCTCATTTTCACCTCTGGCACATAAACTGGGTGTAGTGTCAGGGCTCGGTCGCCCCCTGCTGCCAAAAGCTTGTGGGCAAGCCTGAAATACGCTGACTAATTCCTCTAACCTCAGTAACTTCTCTCATTTCACCATCAGAAGCAAGAAGTGCAGTCCAAAAGCCCAGGAGGGCTGCACCAGTACCCTTCAGACATCATTACCTTGAATTTTGAGATTAATCACCTCAAATGAGCTGTAAATGAGCTGTCCAAAAATCATTATTAGTGGTTGATTGATGCAGATTTTTCAATGGTCGATAGTTAGAGAGCAGAGTAGCATACTAATTCAATTTAATGGCAACACAAACACAACCACAGCCCCCCTTAATTTACTTAAAATTAAAAACATTTTTTTTTTTTTTTTTATATATTTAAACATTTTGCATTATCTGTTGTCAGTAAGATGACACAAGGGCTGTTAGCACAAGACGTAGTCTTGCATCCAGTAAATGTAAAAGTTAACTTTTAAAAACACATCTCAAGGCCACTGCGATCTGTTGCATTGTCCTGGGCCACAGCTAGCTGATTTTGAACACAAGAACACATCTTGAATGAATGCCACCTAACAATTGGACATAGTCTTAAAATGTCCAGATATCTACATATATCTGTCCATCACAAGTTCATATACAATACCTTCTCAGATTGCACAAAGTGAGTAGCCACACCGACTCTCTGCACATCTCTTCCTTTAAGACGGAACCCTGTCAGGGCGAGAAAAAGGCCCAGCTTGCCTTGGAGTCTAGGCAGGAAGTAGCCACCCCCAACATCTGGGAACAAACCTGCAGTAACACAACACACAAAACACATCATGAGACGACATGAGCCTACTGCCACTATAAACAAAATCAGTAGGGTTCCGGAATTAATAATCCCATTCATTTTCTTCATAGAAATATTGATTTTCAGTGATAATATATAGACCTTTCAATACAGACCTACCATGAGCTCTGAAGTTATAAAGTAAATGTACTGTACATGCTTCTGTAGAAGCCAAAAGTAACCCAATCAGAGAAGTTGCTGTTACCATGGAAATAAGAACTGAGCAATCAATCAATCTCAGTAACTACATTCTCAACTAACATGTTGTCTTTTATACTTATAGACAATAACTGTACATTTATATCTTTATATTATATTGTCATTGTACATTAAATTACATAATTCTTAATACTTTACAAGAAGAATAGTTTCATTTCCTAAAAAAACAAATTAAGTACACATTCTTGTACCTTTTTCCAGATTTTAAGACAAAAGTTATATAAAAAGCTCATTTGTATGGTTAATATTTTAGAACTCCTGAATTTTAAAAATGCCTATGGCGAAAATAAATGGGAAAAATACTTCCGGAATGAAGGCCGCTTGGTTTGGTTCAAGGCTTAGACCTGTCTAATGAGAAAAGCCTTTGGAAAGTTGGATGTCGAGAAACAAATTGTGTGGAACAAAGGCCACTGAATAAGCAACTTTATTCTGTTGTTTTAAACTAATTTTAATCCATAACAGTTTTTTTAAACCAATTGCCGATCTTAATAACATTTATTCACTGTGTAAGCCACAAAGTGATGGCCTACATCTATGCTTATACTTTCATGGAACAGTCTTTTCCTTCAACTCAAGCTCTTTACACAAGAAAAAGAGATTATTTTCAGGCCACAAGAGTGAAAATCAGCTATTTGTTATAATTCAACTAACTCAAGTGGTGTCACAAGGAACATCTCAACCGATTCTTCTCTATTATAATATTTGAATAAATGAAAATAGCATAATGATGCAAGAAGATTCACGGTAAAAGCCAAATACGCAGTTACAAATGATGCATCCGGTTATAAAATGCACTGTACACTCTGTGCAATTAAGTGATTGTACAGCATTTTTAATTATGGAGGATTTGGGTTTGAAATGACAACTTACTTAAGGCCTTTGCACAACAGAGGCAACTCAAAAATGCAAAACGATCGCCGTTAGCACATTCAGCCCTTTACAATATGTGGCACTAATCGACAAGCAATTTTACCCTGGTCTGGGAGGTGGCATAAAGCACCTCAAGGCACATTTCTGTGCTTCAGCACCACCAGTTGTGCCGATTTTGTTAACTGCAACTGCTCCTTACACGTGAACCAAAGCTCATATTTTATTGGTCGGGGCACTTCATTGGCGGGTGAAAAACAAAACAAAACTACACAATCACCAAATAAAATAAAAAATAACTAGCATTGTCAGCACGTGAATGTTCTCTCCAGGTGTGAATGGAATCCATTGTTTCTATTCAAAACGTTAATCACGGCAAGAAATAGCAGAAATAATTTGCGTTTGGTGTGCCAAGGCCTTAACCTTCCGATGTGCTTTTTTTTTGCGGCAAGGATGGGAAAATGACATCACTTCACTCATGCACGCCCAGCACGAGGTAACATTGTGAATAAAGCCTGACAGGATTAGGTCCCCTGACCTAAATCCAGGAGGCAAATGTAATATCATAAATGCAGATTATGAATGCCGTTTACCCATTCCCTTTGTCCCATGGGCAGCATGGTTTTGAGACACAAATAGCCTCATAATCCTTCAGAAGGAGTTGGTGGAGGGGAGGGGTTAAAGTTGAGGGGGTGGGGGGTTGCATTTTCGTCAAAACACAGATGGGTGGCACATTGTCAAAGATGGTGTCAATCAGTTGGTGGGTTGAGTAAATGCCAAAGCTCAGTATGAACTAATCAAGGCTACTGCTACCATGCTGGTGGTGATGCTTTCCCTCTAGAAACCTACTTAGCCTGGAGCTTTTAAAGCATATGACACACAGCACAAAAAATAAACTCAAAATCTGTTATTACACCACTTTGTAAACTGCACAAATGTCCCACACATGACTGGGCATCACTGTTATTTGATTTCTGTTTGAATACATCGAAATTTAAAATGTCATTTTTCGATATGAACGTTTTTTCGATGTTCAAGGCCAATCAACCTGGATACGGTTTGGATACACCAGTATGTAAATAGTTCAGATAAAACTTCAACCTGATCAGGTTTCGACAGCATTCCGACATAACACGACAACAAATTAGTTTCCCACTCGTAATTATTACTTTGTGGAGGCATTCATGTGCATTCAACTCATAAATATGATCATTCTGACATGATTTGAATGTACCAACTCTTTTAGTACAGCCACCAGCAGGTGTATGCAAAGACAATGTGCACAGACGCAGACTGTTAAAAACAACAAAAACTGGGGTGCATGTGGAAAGTCCACAGAACTTTTCAGCTGTGCTGATGATGAATTTGTAGTGGCCCCCAGAAAACCGAAGTATACATTTAGCCTTTAGGGGGTGATTACATGTAACACATTCTTGTGTTCAAAACAGTTAGGAGCGCAACAGAATGGAACAGGCTGCAGTGGTCTTGAGGCTCTTTTTAAAAAAAATGTGAACTACTAGCAACTGGATTAAAATGAGCAAAACTCAAAAATATATAATGTAGATAACCTAGTTGACCTCATTAATTGACTAGTCGATTATTGGATGACTACAGTTTTTTTTGTAGCTGTAAATAGTTCAACATCCGCATACCGAGGAGAAAGAACTACAAGGAACTACCCAGATCTGAGACAGATGAGGCTGGCCGCCTTATAGCAGAATAAACCGTTAAGACAAGTGCAAAGCCAAAGAAGATTATTAATTGAGCTGGGGTTGAGACGTAGAGGCTCTTAATGGAATTACTAGGTGACGGTGCCCAGCAGAGACCAGTGGACATTCAATCCTTCAAACAAACACACTCACAGACGCTTAACATATGTCACAGACTGTGAGTAGCACTACTTGCTGCCTCTCCAACAGATTCACAGGGAGTCTTTGCCTAAGGCTTGCAGGAGTTAAGGACACTTTACAGCTCAAAAGGAAATGCCTTTAAGAGCTCTCATTATGAGTTCACAATAAATGACAATAGTTGAAGAATACTTCTGCCTACATGTTTAGAGCATGTGATAGGGATGAGGGCAGAGCATTCATCATAGACAATATAATTTATATGGCATCAATACTCCAGACATACCAATCACAGGGTGTGATTAAACAGTTATTTGCTGGAATGAAAAGCCAGAAAAATAAAAAACATACACAATAAAAGTGAGGTGCCGTGCAGAAGGATATATTCCAAGAGCATGGTTGTGTAAGATGGACCTGGAAACATTAATTTGATAAATTATACAGTAAAAAATGATACGTCTTCAATGGCATATAAATAAGAATGATACAAAATATTTTCTTAAACTTTAATAAACAAGTAAAAGACTGAGCTAATTTCGTAAATGTGGTGTTGGAGTTGTATTTGACTTACTAAACAGCAAGTCACTGCTTAAATTGATGTCTAAATCGAGAATTGTTCCTGTGTATCTGTGATACTTAAAGATGTTTAGTATTTTTCAAATCAAATCACTTTGTCACACGTGTGTGGGTATATACTGTATATACTGTTCTTAAGACCAGCATCTTATTTTCCTCCTCAAAAGTACCAAAAAATAATTATTTGAGGAATCAATTAGAAATCGGAATTTAAACCAAAATCTTTAAATACTTACAATTCCCGTACCTATTTAAAACTATATCCATACTTTAAAATATGGACACACTTTGAATTCCAAACAGGATAAATCAACTTCCAAAGGGCACTTGAAGGGAACCCAATTATGATGGCCATGCTGTAAGATTTTCAGAGAAAAAACAGAATTTCAGAGTTCCAAATAAACTTAATTTTTGAGCCCCACACCTTTCAGCCCTCCAAAGCTCTCTCAATGGATAGTGAAGTCTCCAAAGGGAATAGGGCATAGGGACTTCTGAATGAAATGCACCCACAGTGAGCCATGGTGCTTATAATGTATGGACGATACAATGTGCGTCCCAAAAATATTGCAGAAGTCTGCAGTTATGTCATTTTGTTGACTAAAGGAGCAAGTAGTGTTTACACTGAAAATGCAACAAAACATTCCACAGAGTGTGGAATGTTAGACACTTCATGCTCTCAGTGCTCGCAGCTTGTCGTCCGTAGCGAAAGGGGCAGAGATACCTGGCTGCTCTGCTGGTCTGACAAAACAATTGTAAGTAATAGAGAAATGAGAACTTCAGTGAAGACAGACTTACAAATGTCAGTTGAATGCTTTTCCATCACCCCACACTGTGTGAATATGTACGTTGTTTGAGATACAAGTGTTGAACTAAGGTTGAACTAACACATCGCATACATTTGAAACTTCACTTCCGTCAGCTGTTAAGTGGCGAATGCTTCCGGGAAGCAAAAAAGCGCTAAGCATTTAATTTGGGATGAGACTACACTTTATACACTACATGGTTTTTAGTGTATATTGTAAGTGCATAATGTATGGTGTGTAATTTGAGACATGGCAACAGGTTCGAGTCTGGCCTACAATGTTTAAAATGTTAAAATCCCAAAATATGTAGTATGTACACAAAAAATACGCAGCTGATAATATAGTCTGGTCATTCCACCGAAGCACCAAGGTACTGACACCATTCACTGACCTGTTCACGGGTAAAAACACTCCATACAAAAAGAGTTGACAAACCTAGACCAGATGAGATGTTATAAAATGAAATCGGCATACTGCAGCGCACAGGTCATCTGCTGGCTTTACAGTAGAAACAAAACCAACCCACTTACATATCAGCGACAGATTAATCAGATGTCGTCCGCATGGCCAGAATTCCTTCCATTAGCAAAGGGAGCTTCACACTGTCTGTGGACTGTTTTTAGCATGCCTCTCTTTCACATCAGACAGGTGCTTCACTCCATGCACTGCCTCTCAATACTGTTTCCACATTAAACTGTCCTGAACCATTTCCTGTGATAGATTGGTTTGAGAAATCTTTGTGTTGGGCAGAGAGTGCAGAAGGGAAGAGATTACACAGGCACTATCGTTTTTTTAGTTATAAAAGATGAATTTCAGAGCCAGATGTAAGGCATCTTCAACTCAAGCTGGTTTCCATCTGTCTTGTTTGGCCATTTTTACTATATGAGGCAAGAGCTGGGAAGACACCAAGGTGTATAAATCACTGCCAAAGCAAATATTGACCAGATTACATGACACTGGGGGAAAAAATAAAGAAGTAAAAACCGATAACATAAGAATAAATCGTGAAGAATCTAAACCTAATAGTTTTGAATTGTAAAGCATTTTGTTTTAGGATAATAATCAAAAATGTCAGAAATATCTTGTTCCGTACTTCCGCAACGTTCTGATATCTAACTATGACAGTTGAATACATTTTAACACAACCGCCCACATTAACACATCAATAGCTCCTATTCGATGTTCAGAACTTGTTCAGAACATTTCTAACAGTAAAAAGTGAGAAAGTCCATCAAACCTTGAGACTCTTAATATCATTCTGAACGATCCCCGATTTAAAAACGATTGGCTCAAGTTTATTTTTTAAATAAACCGATCTCCGATCATTTCAGTCCAATCTTAACGTTATTGTGGCACGTTTTTGCGCAAACTGTTGTTAACCTGTCGTAAATAGTTTTTAGTGCAAAAATAACTTACATTATAAGTGGACCTCAAGGAAATAAATTAAATAATAAAACAATTATATTAAACTTTTCAATAAAAAAAAAAATACTATTTAAATGGATGTTTACTTTTTTTTTTTTTTAGCAAGAGCTATGGTTTACATTTACATTTTACATCCATTTTTGGGGGTAAAGTACTATTGATTCCTGTGAATTCAATGCCCATCCATCTTGCATTATTAATGAAAACTTGTCTCAAATTATAGCCCATTCACAGCCCACAGGGAGAGAAGAGAACAGATTACAGGACAGACTGCCCCTTACCAATGCCCGTCTCTGGCATGGCGAACAGTGTCTTCTCAGTGGCCACACGAAACCGCCCATGGACTGAAAGACCAACACCCTGCAAAAAGAAAGAGAAAACAATAAAGACATTGACAACAGCAGGAAACAATAAGTGGGTACAATGTTCACCAGATGGAGAGAGAGCCGTAGAATCATGGTAAAGTCTCCACAATCATTCAAAATTAATAGTTTAAAGGAATAGTTTACCCTAATATAAAAATTCTGTCATTATTTACTCACCGTGATGTCATTGATGCAGTAATTTTTCATGGAACAGGAAAGGAAAATTTTGAAAAAAATCTTAAATCACTCAAAAACCAGATCAGTCCGACTGGTGAATGCAACATTTGAGCCTTGTCAATTAACTGGTTAATCTGGTTCCCGAATCTGACTGAACGATTGGTTCCCGAATCTGACTGAACGATTGGTTCCCGAATCTGACTGAACGATTGGTTCCCGAATCTGACTGATCGATTGGTTCCCAAAACTGACTGATTGATTGGTTCCCGAATCTGACTGAACGATTTGTTCCTGAATCTGACTGAACGATTTGTTCATGAAATGACAGATCCAGTTCTTAAGATCAAACTTATCGATCTGGTCACAGGTGGACTACTATTGCATGGCTGGAATATAGTGCATGCATGATATAGACTAATTTGCTGGTGCTTTTTAGTATTTTCTGTAATTTTAGGAGCTTGAAAGCAACAATAAATTGTCGTTATATAAAAACAAGCTGCGTAAATATTCTTCAAATTTTCACCTTTCGGGGCATGAAGGTGGGTAAATTTTAGCTGCTCCTTGAACGTTGTGCATCATATTCACAGTGTCAGGACTTTCCTTAAAGCACTGCAGCAAAGTGAAGCACCAACAGCACTGCAACAGCATTATTAAGGGGCATGAAGGTGGGTAAATTTTAGCTGCTCCTTGAACGTTGTGCATCATATTCACAGTGTCAGGACTTTCCTTAAAGCACTGCAGCAAAGTGAAGCACCAACAGCACTGCAACAGCATTATGGTCAATTAGTATTGTCTGAGACCCAGCATCATGACAGCACAAGTAGCACACACAGGAATGGAACAACAAACAAATATTCCACACTGTACAGCACACTGTATCTTTATGCATGCTTACACTCCACAGCCTGTCTACGCATTGTGTAGGATTATACAAAAGCAGCACAGTACAACAACAGGGCAAGCTCAGCAGACGGCTGATAGTCTGGATGCCTTGAAGGCATAGCCGAAAGGTCACCAAATCTTGTTAGTACTAGTGACAGACTGATTAATAGGCCAAGATTTGAACATTTTGAGTTTATTGACTTTGGCTGCTTTAGGTAACCATTTCCAAAATCTACCAAAATTTAAGGGAGATTCAAGAAAATCATTGAATTGCAATACTATGCATACAGTACATCAGAATTATATTAGATATTGGCTCTATATAGATATCGGTATTTTCATCTGCAATTGAAAAACCCCTATCAGTTGACCACTAAGGAAAAAAAATAATAATTTCATGATAAAATAAATGTCATCAAGATTTATTTATAAAATTCTTTGCTAAAGAACGAAAACAATGCTGAAAAGTTAAAATGTACACTGAAGAACGAATGAAAACTCAAATTACTGAGAATATTATTAGTTTTTATATTTTTAACAATGCTGGATGGTCTGATTTAATGAATCACCAAAGCGAGACATTGTATGTCAGAAATAACCACCTAATTAGAAGCAGCCATCTGATTGACATGTAAAACAACCAATCACAGTTCACTTGTTGCATTTTATGCTAGTGTTTTGTGTCATTATATGCAGATGGAACAATTTGTGGTGCTGTCTAAAAAGGAGCGAAAACTAAAACCGAACCGAAATAAAAAAAACTAAACTAAAACTAAACAAAAATTGAAAATTAATATACATCACCAAACGAAAATACATCATTTTGGTCATATTTAAATAAAAATATACAGCCTGAACGAACTTTAAAAGTGTAGTGATAAATTAACCTCAGCAAATGGTAATTATGAACTTATTCTTTGTCGCCACTCCAAAACTTGGCCCAACTCTTTCATAGTAAAGATTGATCCACAACTGAATGCAACTAAATATTAACCACAGGTCTAAGACTTGACTTCAATAAATTTAGCTGATGTGACTTGCCAGATCACTTCACATGACGGACAAAGACTCATTACGTTTGACAAGATAGATGTTATAAAATCATTAATAACAAGACCACCTGGGAACTACAAGCTCAACGGGGCTGCTCATTAAAAAACAATAATCATCTATTTCTAGGAATTTGAGCTGCATGTTATGAACAGAGCAGCACATATGTCATCTACATTAAAAACATTTTTTTACACACGATAAACTCACTACACCGATTACAAAGTTAGCACAATCTGTACTTCACTGCATTTCAGACTGAACAGCTGAAAACAACTTGCTTCACAACTCGCTTTTGGCGCCCCTCTGAGGACGAGCGCAGATGAGTTGTAAAACCAGTGGACCCCAGTGGACAAAGCAGTAAGTGTTGTTGGGCGTCATCATTTTGAGATCAGTCTGCAGAAAACACACACTTCACCTTTAACAGCTGTGTGAATAATTCTTATGTAAAGTTATTTTTTCATTTGATAACATATTTGTCTACTGAGTCAAATGGGAAACACATGCTGTAGGGGCATCTAATCACTCACCTAGAATCATTGGAAACTCTCATATTCTTTTAAATGTTTGTCTGGAACCTGACAGAACACTTGCATACACTGCAGCCAGCTTATAAATTTAAGAATATTCTGCAGGATGGAAAACATTACCTTTTAAAAACAGCAGAACAGCCATTTTGATAAAAATGTTTAAAGACAAATTTATTCTGGTAGTTATCAGCCTGGAAGAGCTCTCCAAACAATCCATCAAAGGTTTAAGAACAAAATAAGGCAAACAGGTTTATCAGGTACCTGGCAAAGTTTTCCATACTTAAAATACAATATCTATAAAAGGCAAGCAGTGACAAATTACTATAAATAATAATAACTTAAAATTGCAATATCAACAGCCAAACATACTAGGCTATATATAAGACATATGCAGCCTCAGGTGGAAAGTAGGTTTTTAGCATCAAAATGTTGAAGTCTTGCTTTTCTTGCTTGAAGTTTAAATCTGGTGCACTCTGAATTAATATAAATTTGACCAATAGGGATCTAAACATTATAGATTAATTTCCTGGCTTAATATAAAGACAAAATAAATGCTGCAGTGTTGCTGAAAGTGGAGTAGATTTTCTTCTTACAATTGATTAAAAAAAGAAGAATAAGAGGATAGCATATTATCCTGTTTTCTATATTTATCATCCGCCCCTAAACTCTGTCCCAAAGCAGAGCAGTGCCAGAGGCCTACACACAAACACACACAGCAAACTAGATGGTAACTTAGAGCACAATTACAGTGGTGTCCAAATGTCTGAGACACCCAGTGAAAAAGCTTACATTTTCCATTTTTGTCATTTAATAGAAAATGTTCATTACAAAATTACATTATCGGTATTACAATTTGAGGGATATACATACATAAATTCTCTGACAAAAATGTAATGAATTCCAGAACTTTTTAATATTTGGTCCATCCACCTTTTGCTTAAAATGACAGCATGCGAGTTTGTACAAAACAGTATCATTCTATCAGCTAAAAAGACAACCTTCTGGAAATATGCAGAAACTGCCCAGGAAAATCAGATAATGACACGCAAAAAAAGTATTAAAGGTGTGGTGGTGGCTGCCCTCTGACAGGCTAGTGAGTGAGATCAAAGACATGCTCATAGATCACCCTGCGCCTCCAACTGATTTCACTGCAGGCGTGTGGTATGAGGTTACAGACCTTGTGAGTGATTTCATATTTTTTCCATTACTTAAAGTCTTCCATAAACAGAGATTCAGGTGGACCACTAAGGAAAATCATTTTGATGTTCAGGATTATTTATTGGATATTATTGTTATGTAGTGGATATACTATCACTCATTTTGACGTGACTTCTAAATACTGATCATAAAAGACTGCTGTAGACCAAGTATGAGGGGAATTTACAAGTAGAGTTGTAGCTTAAACTAGATTTGGTAGAAGAATAGTGTTAAAGTTTTAGTTACACTAAGGCCTTTTTCACATCGCAAGCATGAGCAGCACATGAGCAGAGAGTGAAAAGAGCGTATTCATTTAGGCGCCGTGTTAATAGATTAGAGCAGGAGTTCTCAAACTTAAGTCAGGCTCTCCAGAGAGGCTCTACCTTAACTTAATTGTGTTAAGTGAAGTATGGACATTTGTCTCTTTGGATATACACACAAAATGTAAGTGTAGTGAAGGACCATTGTGTTTGTCTGCTGCGTATGCATTGAATGTGCAAAGATGTGAAGATTTGAGCTGTTCTTTAAATGCAATTTATTTGAAGCAGGAATGAGCAATGCATTATACCATAATAAACTACGATCAGGAGCATGCCAAGGCACAAGTTTAACGGCATCAACGGCAGTTGACTTCCTCGATTTAGGACGACTTCACCAGAGTTTCACATGAACTGTACGCCAGATCACCTTTTTAAGTGGTCTCAGATGTGGTTCTCAAGTTCAGAAAACAGCTTTCACATCTTCCAAACAAAACAAACTTTGATGTCAAAACAACCCAGTTGTGCACTAAAAGTGCTTTTGTGAAACCACAAAAAATGTGGTTCCACAAAATGTGGTGGAGCGTTTGTCTGGAGAGAGAGAGAAGCGGTAAGGGTGCACACACCTGAGCACAATATGTCTAACACCTGTTTCTGATTGCAGTGAGCAATAGGGAGAGCGATATAAGGAGGATCCACGGTAGAGACTGTGAGAGAGCGCATATCCGAGGGTGGAGCCTTCCTACTCTCTCTCCCCTCCCTCTTGTTTTTCCCCTGCTCTTCTCTCTCACTCTGTCCCTGTCATGCAGCCTATCCCGCTACCCTGGAGGTGAGGAAAGGTACAGCTGAAGCCGGCTCCCTGTTACTGGGGGGTTCCCTGCTGCCGGTGACCCCGATATCACTTTGCTCTCCCCCTCAGATTGTTGAACCCGCTGTTGCAAGTGCAGGTGTAACATCTGGACTGGCCAGTTGGAGTCACTGTGACCAATGCACAGTGATGAAGGTGGGAACATTGGTCCGGGACCCTGAAACTCTGCGGGCTGCCACCGATCAAGCTGAAGCATACAGAATACCTGTGAGTATCAGGGGAAGTACATATCATGTCTTGCTGGATACTGGGTGAAATCCGACTGCCAGTCATTATTACATTTTGGGGTAAAAAGCATAGAGTGGAGGCTGCGGTTAGTTCCCGTCTCACCCATCCACTAATTCTGGGGATTAACTGGCCAAAATTTGAAACTCTATTAAAAGGAATATGTGCGGATGGTCTTGCGAGAAAGAGTTGTTGGATGACGCAAGGAAGGGGGATGTCCACACTTCCCCAACCCTGGAAGATTCCCTGCAGGTGATTTCCCTCTGGAGCAGATGTGAGACAAAACCCTGAGACAAGCCTTCAGCCAAGTGAAAGTAATTAATTACCTTCAGCCAAACATTGAACTCTCAAACTCATATTTTTCTATTATGAATGATCAGTAGTATCGAGTGATGCAGGACCCTCAGACAAAAGAAGATACAACCCAGTTGTTGATACCAAAGAGCCGTTGGGAAACGTTATTCCAGACGGCTCATCATAGTCCTATGGCAGGTCACTTAGGGCGAGAAAAAAACACTAAACTGTCTAATGGCCTGTTTCTATTAGCCGGCATTCACTGGGATCTTTGTAGGTGGTGTGCGGCATGCCGTGAATATCAGCTGATGAATCCACCGGCTACCCCAAGAGTGCCTTTGAGCCTGCTTCCTTTGATCGAGGTCCCCTTTGAAAGAATTGGTATGGACCTCGTCGGGCCATTAGAGTAGATGGCACACATACATGATTTTGTTTTGGTTCTGGTGGACTATGCAACGCGATATCCAGAAGCAGTGCCCTGTGCAACATCTCGGCATGTAGTGTTGCGGAGGCACTCTTCAGAATTATCTCCCGAGTGGGGATTCCAAAAGAAATCCTCACCAATCAGGGCACTACATTTATGTCATGGACACTACGCGAACTGTACGAATTATTGGGTATTACATCGATTTGCACCAGTGTTTATCACCCGCAAACAGATAGGTTGGTGGAACGATTTAATAAAACCCTGAAGAATATGATTCTTAAGTTTGTACACAAGGATGCTAGAAATAGGGTCGTATGATAGGGGAGCTTGGCTACGGGAATTTGCACCAGGAGACAAAGTCCTTGTATTGCTCCCAACCTCGAGCTCCATATTACTCGCCAAGTGCCAAGGGATCTTTGAGGTCACACGACGAGTGGGAGATCTCGATTATGAGGTACGAACAGATAGAGGTGATGCACGTCAAATATACCAACTAAACATCCTGAAATTATGGAGGGAGAAGGTTTCTGTGACATTGGCAATGGTAGTTCAGGAGAGGGCGGATCTTGGGTCAGAAGTGAACAAAAAAGCCAATCATGTCACTCCGGTCAATTGTGGAGACCACTTCTCACCGTCTCAAGTCAGACAAGTTGCCAACTTGCAGAAAGAATTTTCAGACATGTTCTTGCCTTGAGTACAAACCTCATACAGCACACCATCGAAACTATGCCCAGGGTAGTGGCACGCAGTCATCCTTACCGCCTTCCCGAGCACAAGAAAAAAGTAGTGCAGGAAGAATTACATGCAATGCTTGATATGGGGGTAAAAGAATAATCCCACAGGGATTGGTCCAGACCAGTCGTCCTAGTCCCTAAGAGCTACGGGTCGGTTCGATTGTGTGTAGGTTACAGAAAAGTCAGTGTGGTGTCTAAACTGCTCGATCGGTTAGGCACAGCTCGCTTTTACTCGATGCTGGATTTAACAAAGGGTTATTGGCAGATCCCCTTAACGCCGATGTCCCGTGGTGGAGCGATTTTTGGCCACCAAATCACAGAATTGTGATATATAAAATATATATAACATTTAAATTGTTTTAAAACATTGCCTTAGTCTTTCTTTACACATACCAGATGGCCCAGACACAGAGACTACAAGAGTGCAAATTGAAAGAAATTCCAGATACAGTTTATTGTGCTACTCCAATTCCAATCAATAATTACCAGAAGAAAAAAGTGGCACACAATACAGGATTTTTAATTATAACTACACTTGGGAATCTTATTTTGAAATGTCTGCACTCCCAGATGAGATGAAAATGATGGCTGATTCGCTGAGAAAGTGAATCTGATTCAAACTGCTAACCTGAGCTCCTGAGTTCAAACCCTCATTTCCTCATTGCCACGGTTCAAAGGAGTCATTTGTTCATGACTCTCTTGTGCTGGGTTGGTTGTTGTGTGCGGTGCAGCAAGCTTGTCAGAAACAGAACAGGTGACAAGTGGCGCAAGACACTGGTAGGGCTCGCTCTAAAGATATATTCAATAACTCACAAGATGATATCTGACGAAACTGCATGTGAACACACACAACCCGACTGTGGCCAATGGAAACTACATGTTAAATTATTGTCAAAATTAATAATTTCTGGTCGCATTTGCAACCATTTTAGTTGCAGTCTGGAGCCCTGCAGCAAGTGACATTTTAATCTTCAAATTGTCACAGGTCCTCTCATTAACCAGATTCAGAGTCCACCAAACTTGAACCTTCCTCTGCAGCACAGAGCTAATTTTTTCACATGAACATGCATTTTCGGTATTCCGTGTTCAGATGTGTTTGAATGGGAGTGAATGGAGTGGAGAAGAGAGGAAAAAGAAGAGAGGAAGAAGAAGAGAAGAAGCAGGGGACTAAGCAGTGAAAGAACTGAAATAGAAGAAGCAGAAGAAAATGAAGAAGAAGAGGAAAAGCGCAGAAGAGAGGAGGAAGAAGAAGAGAAGCAGAGGAAGAAAAGGAAGAAGCAGAGGAGAAAAGAGCAGGAGAGGAAGAAGCAGAGGAAGAAGCGAAGAAGCTGAGGAATAAGCAGCGGAAGAAAAGGAAAAAGCAGAGCAAGAAAAAGAAGCAAAAGAAGCAGAGGAAGAAGAGGAAAAAACAGAGGAACAAGCAGTGGAAGAATAGGAAGGAGAAGAGGAAGAAGTAGAAGAAGCAGAGTAATAAGCAGCAGAAGAACAGGACTCGGGAGGAAAAGAAGAGAAAAAAGCAGAGCAAGAAGAAGCAGAGGAAGAACAGGAAAAAGCAGAGGAATAAGTAGCAGAAGAATAGGAAGAGAGGAAGGAGAGGAAAAAGCAGAAGAAACAGCAGAGGAAGAAGAGAAGAAGCAGCATGGAAGAGGAAAAAGCAAAGGAATAGGAGAGGAATAAGAGGAAGAAGCAGAGAAATAAGCAATGGTAAAACAGTAAGAGAGGAAGAAATAGAAGATGAAGAAGCAGAGGAAGAAGAAAAGAAACAGATGACGAGAAGATGATGCAGAGGAAGAAGCAGAGGAAGAGAATGAGGAAAAAGCAGAGGGAGAACAGGAAAAAGGAGCAGAAGAGAGTAAGAGGCTGAAGAAAAGAAGAGAGAAGTAGAAAGAAGCAGAGGAAGAAGAGGAGGAACTGAGGAAGAAGCAGAGAAATGAGCAATGGAAGAACAGGAAGACAGGAAGAAGCAAAGGAAGAAGAGGAAGAGAATAAGAAGTAGGGGAAAAAGCAGAGGAAAGGAACAAGAGGAAGAAGCTGAAAAAGGAAGAGGAGAGGATGAAGCATTGGAATAAGAGGAATAAGCAGCAGAAGAACAGGAAGAAACAGAGGAAGAAGAAATGAAGCAGAGGAAGAATAAAGAGAAGAGGAAGAAGCAGAGTAAGAGGAAAGGAAGAAAAAAATACAATCTTTGATTAATATCAATACAGTGCTGCCTTGCAAGCACTGTAATGAAATAATTTACAATTATGTAGCTATGCAGACATTACACAACTCAGTATATGGAAAAAATCTATTTCTAGACCTAAGTGACATCTCAGACTAGCACAGCCTCATTGAACTCAACCCTGGGTGGCCATCCTAATCTTTAACCGTTCCTCCACTGAAACACTTTCTGAAGCAGTGCCTCAGCCTTCTAAAATCACTGATCAATCAAACATCTGGAGGTGACCGGATCCATTGCTGTCATGTGCATTCCTACTGCAAGAACTGCATAAAACTATGAAGAGAGTAATATTTCCAACTGCTCTGTCGTGCCTGTATAAAAGTTGGTGTTTAAAACTGTATCGGTACATATGTATGCATCATGATTATATAAGAATTGGCAAAACGCTGTTTAAAATAGTTTTACAATTAAGTGCATGTCACATAAATATAAATGTCAACAGCCAGGATCCCACTAGGATTCCGCGATCGCAAAATGCAATGCAAAATCGACCAAAAAGCGCATATTATGCGAGAGCTCGCAATTTTGACCAATATCCGCACTTTTAGCGAATAAAAGGGCCCAATTAAAAGCGGGTTTTTAATTTTGAACAATTACTGCACTGTTACTGTGGAAAATGGCTCAATCCAAACACATGTCAAAAAACGTTTTTACCCTGGTCTGTCAGCGCATTCTCATATGAATATGATGACTGATTGATGGTGGCTGACCGGCAGTACAATGAACAGAAATAAATCACATTTGCCAACAAAAGTAACAGCTAAAGACAATGCGAAACAATTTCCAAATGTTTTACATGAAAGTGGGGAGAAATTGTTTTGCACTCCATGCAACATTGTGCTGGAACACAAGAGAATGTCGACAATCAACAGCCACTTCGAATCAGCAAAGCATATGAGAATGTCAGAACATTTACCACAGCAGTGGCAGATCACCATGACTGAAGTGGTAGCAGGGAAGACTATGGAAATCGCTGAAAGAATCAAGGTGAGTGGTGTTTTACTCAAATTTTTACTCCGCTTACCTTGGCTTTAGAAGGATGGTCGGCACTCTTTTCTCCACAGTCTGTATATGGAGAGCGCTGCTCAAAGCACTGAGTGCAATTTGTCAGCTTTGCCTTTTAAACTCTCTGTTAAACTGAATACAGATCACGAAAGCACAAACATTCAGAAATGGAAATACTGTTTGAAAAGTATACGTCAACTACAATACTCTATTTTTATTTCTATATATTTTATCTAATGAACTGGTGCAATTGTTATTTTTAATATTTGTGAAGATTGGGTACACATTTGCACAGCAGTCAACATGCTCCTTTCCAAAAGTGATCACCCCAAAATGAGCCAGTTTCTGAAGGAGAGAGTCATCAATGGAGGTGCCTACCTCAGGGAGAATTCTTGCCTACCTCACAGAGACAGTGTTACTGGAGCAGTGCAACCATTCAACAGTTTCCATGACAGTGGTAAAATGTCTACAAGACTACAATATCTCCAATGATGATGTCATTGTCTTTGACACAGACAATGCTGCATAAATGGAGAAAGCCTACAAAGCTGCACTTCAGGCATTGTTCCCCAACTCCCTACATAACATGCATTGCTCACATCATGAATCTGATAGGTAGTGCTTTCCGTAAACCTTTTGATCAGCTGAACGCATTCATGCTAAGTTTTTCGCAGATATTTTACCAGGCAGGGGCCAGCAAAAGAAGATACCTCACCTTCCTCACCACCAAACTGGTAGGACGGAAGAGAGCAACTATGGCTCCCAATCCATGTGCATCACGTTGGTGCCAGAGTGCAGCACTCATGTTTCTCAGCAGTGCAGTACCACTCAGAGCAGTTTGGATACTACAAGGAGTTCATAGAAATACAGGTATAATTTAAATCTACATGCATTCTACAATTGTTTAAGTGATTGTCATTTATGTCATTGTAATTGGACATTTCACAGTGAGAATCTTTTTTTATTCCTTGTCATTCATTGGTGTGTGGCCGATGTGCACCACAGACTATAGAGAAACTCCATGAGATGCAACAAAATCAAGAGCTGGTTCGGTCGCTGCAGATTCAGCTGAACATTAGGCAGACAAGGCAGACAAGTGCAGTCATCCTGCAGATGAACGTGGCAGCCAACAAAGTGCTACAGTATGAGGCTTGTCCACACTACTTTGGGGCAGTGGTGGCTCAGTGGTTGAGGCTCAGGGTTACTGACCAGAAGGTCAGGGGTTCAAGCCCCAGTACCACCAAGATGCCACTGTTGGTCCCTTGAGCAAGGCACTTAACTCCAGGTTGTCCCTGTAATAAGTGCACTGTAAGTCGCTTTGGATAAAAGCCCCAGTACCAACAAGATGCCACTGTTGGTCCCTTGAGCAAGGCACTTAACTCCAGGTTGTCCCTGTAATAAGTGCACTGTAAGTCGCTTTGGATAAAAGCGTCTGCCAAATGCATAAATGTACTTTGATGCAGTTGACGACTTGCCCTTTGCTGTGAAAACAAAAATCTGTTGAATCTGCATACAGCAATGCAGAGGAAAAACGTACAAAGTACATGTCAGATGGACAGCCTGAAATGGACTTTCTTCAAGAAGTTAGGGTGTTTGATCCACAGCACATTGCTTTTATGGATGACATAGGCTATTCCAGGCTTCAGTAAGGTACCAAGAGATGAACTGGATGCCTACTTGACCAATGTTGGACCAGCAGCACTGAGAGCCACAGTGAGTGGGGTGGTGGATTTGGATATCTTCTGGGATGGACTTCAAGAGAGACTTCCTGTGTCGGAGCACACTGACCAAATGCTACAAAGATGCAGTCTCAAACTAAGCTGATGCGGAGCGAAGCAACAGTATGTACAAGCTTGTGTTTTCCAGCCATAGGCGATCAACCTCTAACAACAACCTACGAGCCTTCATGTACCACAACCAATGACTCTGCAGTGAAGCAACTGATATGGAGGAGGATAAAATGGCTGATTACACTGAGATATAGGCCTAGATGAGCTAGGCCCTTGGTCACCCCCACCTGAACTGAACACCTATGAAATGAACGTGAAAAAAACAATCGCAAAATGTATAGCAAAATTTCAGAAAAGCTGCCGCAAAATCAAGTATTTTTGGCCGCAGAAATCACAAAAAACATTGCAAAATGTTTGGACTGTAAAGTGCAAAAGGCTTTATTTAAAAACAGATAAACATGGTCGGTGTGCGCTTCAGATTAAGATGCGCTGTTTTGTGCACGTACGGGGTTCATAGCCTCATGTTTTTAGCACTTTTAGAACAGTTAACATGCACGAAAAGTACAGAAGATTCAAGCAAAAAAAGTGATTTTACAAATCTACAAATGCAGAGATGACAACGTCTCACCAGATGCAGAACATTTTAAACTGTCAAACACACCGATAATGCACTTTCAGTGTCTCTAGGGGAAGGTAACGTAAAAAGGTCGAATCTTCAAAATAATGATAATTCAGTATTATATTATAACAGTACACTTGACTAAATAATGCTTTTTATTAAGATACAAGGCATCATTTTATAAAAATAAATAAATATTAATGTGCATATTAATGAAAGGGATAAAATCTCTTTCTCCCTTTTGTTCATTTAGTGAAAAACATGCCTTAATTATTAAATAGATTTTTATTCCATGCCTGAAAAATAATAAATCTACTTTGGATCATTTGGATGAAATTATGGCAATTTCTATAAAAAAAATAACAAACAAACACACACACACACACACACACACGCACACAAGTTTGATATAATGTACAGATTTAGTCTTATGGAAAGAAATTGTAACTTTTTTACATAAAAGTGGCATTCAACTGATCACAATGTATATTCAGGACATTAATAACGTGAAAATGGATTATTACAATTTGAAAAACATTCAGAACTTCTTAAACTACTTCAGAGTTCTCATAAAAAAATCCTCCATGTGCAGCAATGTCAGCTTTGCAGATCTGTGGCATTATAGCTCTCAGTTTGTCCAGATACTCAGGTGACATTTCACCACACGCTTCCTGTAGCACTTGCCATAGATGTGGCTGTCTTGTCGGGGAATTCTCACACACTTTACAGTCTAGCTGATCGTACAAAAGCTCAATTGGACTAAGATCCATAACACACTTTTCCAATTATCTGTTGTCAAATGTGTCTTTTTCTTTGCTCACTCTAACCTTTTGTTTTTCTGTTTCAAGCATTATATAGCCTTCATTCCTCAAAACAATGATTGACTGACAAGTTTCTAGAGAAAGCGGTATCTTTTTTTGCCATTTTTGAACTAATATTGACCTTAAGACATGCCAGTTTATTGCATACTGAGGCAACACAAAAACAAACACAAAGACAATGTTAAGCTTCATTTAATAAACCAAATACCTTTCAACTGTGTTTGATATAATGGCAACTGATTTTCTATTCCAAAATTAGCAATTTAGCATGATTACTCAAGGATAATGTGTTGGAGTGATGGCTGCTGGAAATAGAGCCTGTCTAGATTTGATCAAAAATGACTTTTTTCAAAAAGCGATGGTGCTGTTTTTTACATCAGTAATGTCCTGACAATATTGTGTGATCAGCTGAATGCCACTTTGGTGAATTAAAGTACCAATTTCCTTCTGAAACAGCAAAATCTGTACATTATTCCAAACTTGTACACACACACACACACACACACACACACACACACACAATATTGAATATCAATAGTCTAAAATATATCAAGATATATGTTTCATGTAATCTTATGTATAGTTTAACTGATCTGGAAATAGTAAGACCCAAGATAGAAATGAACTAAACAAAACAAGGTCACACTTCACATTAGTATTCATATCACAATATAATTACAAATGTTCTTAGTAATACAAATTAACAAATCCTACTTAATATGCAGCTTGTAAATACACATTAATATTGCTGCTATGATTAATTATAAATAGGTCTGTGAAGTATGCAACATTAATATTAAAAAAATATGGACAACAAATCCATATTCTTCCAATCAGAGCACACTTGAGAACTGAAAAATAAGAAACTGTTGGAATAGTTGGAAGAGCAGCTCATTGCTGACTCCTACTGGAAAAAATACATAAGTGCAGGATGGAAATTAAGAGGATTAAAAAAAGGTTTATGACTCATAATGCGACACAGCTCGCTTGTAGATCAGAATGGCTACAAGAATCAGCTAATAGGTCCTTAAATGGTGTAGTATTTTAAGCATCCGATTTCAAATAATAAAGTTAGATTCTAACAATAAACCAATCCTTTGTACATTATGTATGAAGGCAATGCTGCGGTGACAAGAATGGTATAACTACATGCATCATCATTAGCAAATATTTTATATGTAGCCGTTCAAACGCTTTGTCCATCATTAATATTTATTTTGTAAGCACAAGACAAGCTGGTCCACATCGCCCCTGGCCCTAAATCCGTAATTTAAGATACACAGCACCATCTGGCGGCGAACTTTAGTGGTGTCAATTTTAAATGAATACTTACTCCTCCCATTGTAATTCCATCAATTAGGGCCACATATGGTTTCTGACATGTACCTTAAAAAAATAAAAAATAACAACACATTAATAAACACATAATTGTGTTCATCAAACCTTAAAACTAGGAACAAAACTGTGAAAAAATACCAATAGTGTTGTTCAAAATGTACTCTTCACAGAAGAAGTCTTGAGCAAGGGAATCTCCAGATTTTCCAGCCTCTGTGACAGCTAGGGAAAACAATGGTAATATATTAATTCAGTGTGAATTGTAGTTCTGTTTATCTGTTTCACTACATTATCCATGTATCCATTTATGGCAAGGCAGGTTTATTATTTATAATATAATAAAACAGGTTGTTGTCAGAATTAATTAAAATAATGTTTATCATGACAACATCTGAGTTGTGAGTATCTGTAAGCAGCGATTACCTCTGATATCCCCACCAGCACAGAATGCCTTCCCCCCAGCTCCTTTTATGATCACTATATCAGTTTCTGAGTCGTTGTCCCACTTCTATAAAACAACATACAATTAACACTAGTCAACAGAACTGAGCTTTTAGATGGCTTATTTCCATTTGAATGACAGGTGACAGTATTTAGAATTAATAGATTTGAACAATTATACTTATTAGCGCACAAATATTTCCTTATGTCAAAATGTTTCCTTAGATTTATGTTAATTAGGCTGGCTTACAGGCAAGTTTTTCTCCATACAAGCTCTCACAAAAAACAATGTCAAGCAGATGAAATATCTTATAGCAAAGCAAAACTATAATTCAATATTGAAATTTAAATTTTATAGGGGCCATGACACGAGAAATCAAATTTTCATTGACATTTAAGAGGTCATTGTACTATAAAACTTAGTATTTGTTGAAACCAAGCTGCCAAAATGACTCGTCCTCTACTTTCTCCAAATTGTGATGTCACACTGTGTATCTGACTGCCTCCAAAACAACACACCAATGCCTAGTTTACCTTATCACTTCAGTAGCCCACCCAGTAGCAGTAAGCATTGAGATGGGAAGAGTGTGCAGGTCAGTCAAGAGCACACAGCCAA